>NW_026068143.1:3387412-3427141 GCF_014885135.2 Alexandromys fortis | reverse complement strand
ATATATATATATATATATATACATATATGTATATATATGTGTGTATGTATGTATGTATGTATGTATAAGACAGTGTTTCTCTGTGTTATAGCCCTGGCAACTGCTTTGTAGACCAAGCTGGCCCGGAATTCAGAGAGAGAGATCTACCTGCCTCTGCTCTCAAAGTACTGGGAATAAAGGTATGTACTACCACCACCCAGCTCCATAAATATTTTTATATTGCATTAAAATGGACAGGCCTGCAGTGAGAGTTGAAAGAAAAAAGCATTATTTATTTAAGCAGGCTTTAAACTCAGACTGGCCTTGAACTCCTGATTCTCAGGTATCACTTCCCAAGTGCCTGGAATGCAGATAAATGCCACCATTCCTGATATATATGAGGCCATTTTTTTTTTTTTGGCATGGTACTAACTAGAAAAGATTTAAGATTATAAACAGATTGCAGTCCTGGCTCTTCTTAAAGCAGTTGGCTCCAGAGAGGACAGCAGAGAGAGCTGCAATGAGGAAGCACTTCTCCAGTGATCACTCACTCAGCATATTCTTTATGAAGTTGCTCAATGACTTCCAAGCTACCAATGCAAAACCACTAGGTACTTACTCAATGGACACTATTAAGGCAAACCTAAAACTAACTGTAAGGGGTCCGCCTAAGGCTATGTATATTTGCACCCTCTGATGCAGGTCAAGTTGGAAGAGAATTTGCATTAAATAAAAGCTTCATTGATTAAACTAAGCAAAAATAAATTCTTATACTTTATGGATCAAGTACTTGTGGAGTCATGGTCTAGTAAGACAGTTGTCTTAGTATGGTCCATAGGATGATAAATTGTCTCAGAAAAATCTATCTAAAGGAGAAAACTAGTGGTTTTATTAAATAAGGTACCAAAGACTTTATCTGGCTTGTTCATCAAACAGCAAAACTTTTACTATTTATAATTATTTTTTCCTCTTCAGTTAATGTGGTTTAAGAATTGTCACTTGCCAAAAGGGTAGGAGTGAGGAGGATACCAAAAGCTCTTGACAAAGATTTAGGTCAAGGCAATAGTGTTTCCTTTACGATTTGTTCATCTAAACTCATCACTAAAATCTTTGCATACTATGTGATCTCATTCAGGATGGTTTGTGTCCTATTTATAGCCTATATCAGCGGAGGGAAATTGCAGTCCACAAAGAAATGATAAGGACCATTTTTCACTCAGAGCTTTCATGGCAGCTAGTGATTTTTAGGATAGGGAAAATTTATCCCCATCCTTTCAAAACAATATACTACTTGTGCTCCTATGACATGTGGGATTCTGGATCTTTTATAGGACTACGGTTTCTATGTTAGGGAAAAGAAGAAAAGGATATATTATGATTTCTTTGAAGAAATTACTCAATCCATGGTGCTTTAAAAGTATCATTGTGTTTGTTTTAGCAAGCCGCATTCATGTTAGCAGTACCTTCACCAAAGAAGGGAGAATATGCTTAGGGGAATCTCTTAAATGCTGAAATTTGGCGATATTTTAAAGTTTACCCTGAATTGGGAGGAGAATGAAAAAGATATAACTCTTACATCAGACTCAATCCTGGAATAATTAAGATGTGCTGACTGGACTAATCATTCACTCACTCATAAAGTGCAATTTGAATGCTGGCGCTCAAGATATTCAAATATTGCTTGATCTAATTAGAAATGATCATAGCATATTCATTTGGAAAATCGTGAAAAACAATGTTAAATTAACAAACTATATTGAGTATTTTTCTGAAGAAATATTATGCAAATAAGAATATGTTCATGGAAGACCAATATATCTTTAGGTACCTCTTTGAAGGCTTGTTTCCCAGGGTGGCCTTGCAGTAACAAGAAGAGAGTCCTCTTACTTAAAAGTGATTTAAATTTCAAAAATCTGCAGTGGAATTCTTTTAAATGTCAAATAGCCTATAAATGATCAACTAGGGTAGAACAGAGTTTGAGCTTCATCCATAACCCAGAATGATTATGGAATAGTAGGATGTTCCTTTTCTACTGGAGAATTGGGATTTTTATTATCTTGAACTATATGAAGTTGGCATTTTTATAGGTCAAAAGTGGTCAAACTGCAGCAATTTCATATACTTTTAAATAAAATTTAGAAGCACAATTAAGCCATGTAAGCTATTAGTAACCCTTTAAGAAAATATTTCCAAACAGCAGAGAGGTAGGCAAATACAAGTGGGAGACAACACAATGCAGAAAGCAATTCTAAAATACATCATTTGAACAATATAGACTTCTAACAGTTCCTGCAATCCACAACACCAAACTCCATATTCTAAATCTGCATGAGTTACTAATGCAACCACTGTGACAACAAGATCACTCAGTCAGCCAAGGCTTGAAATATCATCAGCTTTCTGTTTGGGCTATTATTTTGATGATGGAAATACTGCCCATTTTTACCGAGGCTAATATGCTTTGTTTCTTTCCCTAAAATTCAGGCACAATTTTATAGGATCTACCAGATTCAGCCCCTCTTTCTCACTCCAGCATAGGGATACAAGGCAGCTTATCTTGTCATTTTTATGAAACATCTTTGAGGTATGATTTCACTGGGGAGAGATTTAGAAATCAAATCTTAAGCAGGGTTGTGGAAATAAGTTAATGCAGTACTGAGAAAAACACAATCTCCAGAACTCATTTTTTCCCTCAGCAAGCATTAATGAATGTCAAACCTTTATAGATTAGTTAATATATTTAGAGATAGAGAATACTTGTTTATTTTTCTGAAACTGTAATTCAGCTAGTACTTCAGTGAGAACTGAATAAATAAATCCAATTATTCTAGTGTTTTTCAGAGGAATATTCAACAACATTTGCAAAAAATGTCAATTTTAGTTTTTCTACTTCAAACACATAAAATAATGACAACTGTTTTAATATTACCTAGCATATCAATATTCTGCCACATTTGCACTTTCTTATTAATTGTAGTTTTATTTTTGTGCACTTGAATTTATCAGATAGGAAAACAAACCAACCAACTCAGTTCAACCAAATACCTAATTACATTTTTCATGCTCTTTGTCATTTTGGTGAGTCTCTTGTAAAAGAACGTCAGCATGACTTTTATTAATGTCAGAGAATGCATTTTTTTCCTTTTGATGGAAGAAGAAAAGACCTTTCACATTCAGAATTCAATTTTTTTCTCCTAACATTTCCAATGACACAAACATATGGTAAATAAAATTATCCTAATAAATATTAGAGCCAGTGGACCAGTGAGAGAGACTCTGAGCATGCTGTGAATATATCGAAAACCAAAGTGCATCTGAAATATAAAAATCATTGAACTTTTAAGAAATACTGAATAATTCAATAATTTTCCATAAAAGAAAAAAGAATTACAAACAATAATAATGATTAGTCAAACTCTGTCTATATATCAGAGAGGACTGGGAAACGTGATGAGAAAGTTTCCAAGTTTAACAGTTTAATAAACTGGTTACAAAAGTCTGCTTTTGCCGGGTGGTGGTGGCTGGCACATGCCTTTAGTTCGGCACTAGGGCGCAGATAGATTGTTGAGTTTGAGGCCAACCTACAACCTAGTTTACAGAGCAAGTTTCAGAACAGCCAGTGTTACACCCTGTCGCAAAACCCGAAAACATAAAATAAAACTCCCCACAGCTGTCAGCTTTCCATGATGGGAACAGAGGCAGAGACCCACAATCAATCATTAGGCAAAAAGAGAGCCCAACTTGGAGGTCTCCATAAAATCCCTCCTCTTGGAGCTTGGGGAACACCACAGAATTACAAGGTCTTCTGCATAAACGTTATGACTGTATAGTTTGGGGCTCTAGTGAGATGTCTAATAGTGAGAGTTGGGGTTGTGAAGTCTCTTTTGCGTGCTTTGTGTGTTTCGTGGGCTTTCCTCCTACTGTGTTGCATTGTTCAGCCTTGATAAGAAGGGCTGTGCCTAGTCTTATTTTATCTTGTTATATCATATTGGGTTAGTATTACTGCAAGGTCTGCTCTTTTCTGAAGGGTAACAGAGGAGGGGTGAATCTGTGGGAGAGGGGAGGTAGGGGGAGAATAGGGAGGAGTGGAGGGACATACTGTATGAGAGAATATTTTTTAAGCCTGCTTTCGGTTTTCTCACCAAGAGTATAATTACAGTTGGTTTTAAAAATAAGATGCATGGAATGATTACAATAAAAAGAAGGGAATAATGATTGCATTTAAGAAGCAATGGAACTTGCAGGAAAAGAAGTACAGTTTATGCTTATTCAAATATTCCTTATTGTAAGGTTTAACTATGTTTTTACATTGCTGTCCTCCTGGAACATTAAGAAATATTCCCTTTGTCTTACAGGGGTAGAAAACTGGACTAGATCATCTGAAAGATATCCTAATGTTTTAGGAAACTCAAACCATAGAAAATAAATTCAAAGAATTGATATTGCTCAATGTGAACTCCATATCACGTACAGACAGAGAGACTCTATGAAGTTCTAGAAACCAACATCACTAACACTATGGTTTAGATAAAGTTTGATTACCCCACCCTCGAGCCCCAGCCCAAGGATTCATGTGTTGAAGTCTCATCCCCATTATGAGGTACTTTAGGGTGCAAACTGAAACCAACTGTGATGTTTAAAAGTAGGCCATTAGGGAGGTGCTAAAGTTTAGATGAGGTTACTAGAATAGAATTGTTTCATTGAATCTTCATGGCTTTTTCAGAAAGTGATAACCATCAGTACAGTCGGACATCCATTGTCTCCATCTCTATATTATGTTCTGCCCCACCTCAGGTCATCAGGTGCTACCCACTTGTTTTTCCAGAACCAAAAGCTAAATAAAAAAATCCCCTATTTTACTCAGTCTGGGTTATTGTTTTTATTAGAAACAGAAAATGGATGAAGAAATTATTTATAGAGAATGTGCTGTAAACTCTCTGTGATAAAATACCTTAAGCCACTAGGGATTAAAAAAGAAAGGGGAATCTTTGTGGAAAAATACATGAGAAATATGAAGCCATTTGTTGTGAGTATGTAAAGTATTCATCAGAGAAAAATGTTCAAACCCACTTTAAGAGAGAAGGAAACTATTTCTTAATATACCCAAAGAGGGTTAAAGATTATTTTTGACAGAAGTTCTCAAGGGAAAAGCTCTCTCTTTTTTATTTGCTACACAGATCATGCTAGAATTGATAGAAAAAGATAGAGATTTTAAAATAAATAAAAGAGGCCACTTGCAGGGAAAGCCTTTTTAAGAAGTGGGGATTTGTGAAAGGATTCTCACTTTTATTCAAGTCAAAGTATTCATTTTATTTTGTGAGCAAAGAATGCAGATATTGCTCCTTTTGTTAAGTCTATTACTTACATAAAACAAGGGTTTTGTGTGCCTGCAAACTGCATAGTCAGGGACAATGGCCACTTGTCATTAACACAGGAGCCCCTTCTTTTGAGAGCCCGGAACATAGTGCTTTACTAAGGCCATCTTGAGATACTTCATAATTTTTGATCAAATTATTGGAGGCAATTGTAGCAAAATAATCTGTAGCATAAGAATTTGTCTTGATTGCCCATTTTCTACAAATTTCCTTTTGGACATTTGAAAAAGGATTATAAAGCCTTCACTTATGATTTCTGATAATTTCTAAATGTTATTTTCCTTTCTTTTACATTCATAAAACCCTATTAAGGGAGAATTTCCTCTTCGTTAAGTCACTTCTCTGTGAGGCTACACAACTTTTTTAATGCAATCAAGTGTGATTCAGTAAGAAAATGGTCTCAATGACCCAATTCCTTGCCATTGAAAAGAAACACTTGCTTGTTAAAAATATACATGAAAGTGTCCGTTAAGAGTGAATACAAAACCCTTAAAATACACATATACAATATCATAGAAAAAGGCATGGAGATAACCGGAAGAAGGTAACATTCTTCTTCAATAGACATATTCCTGAACAGTTGTACAACTCATTATATATCTCCTTTCTATTATAAATGAATTCTATTTTAATATAAAGGGAAATACGAGTTAAATTTCTCAACAATTCATTTTTACAAACTAAATTCACATACATAAAAATGTAAATCAGTTTCCTGAATTCATTTGGCATCTTGTAATTTTAAAAACATGACTATATGTATGCGTGAGAGACATGCTGAATAACACAAAGAAAACTGGGGCCCCAGAAACATGTACAGTTGGTGTGGGAAGTTCTTCTATGTGTTGCTTTTATTGGTTAATAAATAAAGAAGTTGTTTTGGCCTGTGATACAGCAGAATAGAGCTAGGTGGGGAAAACTAAATTGAATGATGGGAGAAAGAAGGCAGAGTCAGAGGAGAAGCCATGTAGCCCCACCAAAGACAGGCACTGGATGGAACTTTATTAGGTAGGCCACAGCCACGTGGATACACAGATTAACGGAGATGGGTTATTTTAGGATATAAGAGTTAGCCAGAAATACACTTAAACTATTGGTCAAACAGTATTGCAAATAATAGAGTTTTTGAGTGGTTATTTTGTGGTCTAGGTAGCCAGGAATGAACAAGTGGCCTCTGCCTATATACAGTATCGAGAGTATCTTCTTATTTTGTCACAGAATGTTTCTTAATTCTGACTGATCCTACCACAGTCAGTAGACTGAAAATTATTTTTAAACACAAAGCATGTAGAAAAGGGTCTCTTGCAAATACACAATGATATCACGACTCAATATAAAAACACAATTAAAAGCATTTTCAAGCATTGACAATCTGGGGCAGTGGGAAGAGGCAAGCTCTATTCTCTGTTCTACTCTTCTGTACTAAATAGCAATAGTGCTTCATGGCCTTGACTGTGTGCTGCTTCAGCAGAGTTGTCAGCCTATAAAATTGGATCATGTGTCATTGGATTCTCGGGCTCTTAAACTTCAGTTGCATCAGAATCACCAGGAGAGCTTACTAAATAACGACTTGCTGTTATTACCCATCGTCCCCATTACCCATCGTCCCCATTACCCATTGTCTCCAGTTGCTTATTCAGTAGTTCGGTATGAATCCAGAAACTTTCCCTTTCTACAGAATTCTCATGGTACATTTAAGCTACTGATCTAGAGACTGTATTTGTGAACTACTGTCCTAGAAGAATCCTAAGACAAAACTCCAAAGTGCTAACACCTACAGTAACAGAGTGTGTGATGAAATGAGACAAATGGAAAGAATAACTATCCCCCATAAGATTACCAAGAATAAAAAAAATGTCTCCCAAAGTCCTAAAGTGTGTATGTGTGTGTGTGTGTGTGTGTGTGTGTGTGTGTGTGTGAAAGCTAGAGGTCAGTCAATGTTTTCTGTCTTCCTCTATTGTTTACCACCTTATTTTTTGAAACAGGTTCTCTCACTAAACATGGAGCTCACAGATTAGCTAGATGCTGGAATTTTCCTGACTTCACACTGAGCATAATTCTCAAAGTATCTATATCCAAGGAACCTTCTAGAAAATTAGTAATTATTAGTTTACTGCTGAATTCTACATTTTGGCATGACCTAAATAGATAAAGCACCAGAAGTATACTTATGAGATATTGGGCATTACATTTCTAGGAAAATTCTGAACTAACCAAATGTTCTTTAGAAATGGAATGAAAGAGAAAAAAAGCCTTTCTTACAGTGCCTAATATAATTGTGCAAACAGAGAACAGAGGGAAATGCAAGACAACACAAAGAGATTACTTAATTCATCTCAAATAGAAACGGAATTGCTGAGGCAGTTCTCACCACCTTATTTATATATCAGATTGCTCACAAATCATGATGTCACCTACCAGGCAGCAATGCATCAGGAAGTGTGTGACAGTGCACCAATGCTGAAAACGGAGGGAGAGTCACACAGCAGAATGATGAAAAGGCATCATCAAGTCATAAAATCCGCATGGCTTTACGGATAAATAGTACATAAAAGTATTACATGATAATCAGAAACTTGTTTCAGAAACTCCCTACTGCCCAGAAAGTACTGTTTATAACAAAAGACTTCCATTTGGTGAACTAAAGGTTGGCACTTCTTAAATATCTTGAACTTAATTTACAGATAGTCAACATGCAGGAATCCTTTTCCTATCATATTTGCTAGACAACTAACAAAAACAAAAGTCCACACAAACAAATTTGGATATGATCTCACTTTTCCATTTAAATAGTACAACATATTACCACCTGACAGAGATGGTGCCACAGCAATGTATGTAACTTCCAGTTTTACCTTGGTCCTAAGCAACAAATTTACTTCTTAGTCCCTGTGTATTTATTTATTTGAGACAAGGCTTTATGCAACCTAGGTCGGCTGGAAGTAGCTACACAGCTTAGAATGACCTTGAATTATTGATCATCTGGCCTTCATCCTTCAAGTACTGAGACTGCAGGTATAAACCACAGTGCCAGGATTCATTGTTATTTACTTTTACAGTATGTTTTTTTGAGACAAGATCTCACTATGAAGGTCTCACTGGCCTCCAACTCAGAGATCCACCTGACTCTGTCTTCCAAGTACTGGCAGTAAAGGTGTATGCCACCACACTAAACGAGTTTCTATTCCCTTCAATATGCTGTTTACTATTGAAGCCCAGAGTACACAATATTTTTTTCATAAGGTTATACTTATGTGTGCTTTTAGTAAGGAAATTTCATACCTTTTCTTATATAATTGTTTACTGCACTTCTTTGGGGCATTCCAATCAGAGAGAGGATGAAAGAAGCTAGGCCGGAAGCTGCACAGACAGCCCCTCCTATCCCTAGTTCAGAAAGTAAGGAAAGACACAGTCCTTTGGGCCTTTCATTTATTGTTATGGTTACTCAAGTGAAAATGGATATTTTCAACATGCTTTAGTCACAGGAGCTTAGAGGATTACTTAAAAGTACAGGTTACATGTACTGTGGGGGATGGACTGTGGTTCCCTTTAAAGATTAATGCTACTGTGGTTTATCTTTAAAGGCATCTCTACAGTCCCAATGTCAATTTCCCCTCAAAATATGATCAGATAGCCCTTAAAACATAGCTGTATTGACTAAGAACAGAGAAAAAGAGATGTAAAGGACAATATACTGGGTCCTAATAACATAATGGATTCTGCTTCAATGGATGGAGCTCTGCCTTGAAACCGGTTGCCTCAACCAAGCAAAGCACCGTTTTTAGAACACGAGGGAAGACACAGGGGAGGCAGTTTCATATACCATACCTCAGTTCAGTCGAAAGAGGTCGGTTAAACACTCCGTCCTGAGACATACACCTTTCATTTTCAATTGTTTTCAAATAAAAAGAGAGAAATTCCCTTTTCAAGTTAGATTGTTTAAATGCACCTACAGCTACTCCTGTCTGGCAAAGGCTAGGCAAGCTTTCCCTACTGATGCATTTCAAAAAAGGTTCAATTGGCAAACGAAAGCAAGTGCAAAGGGCTTTTGACAAAAGAGGACTAGAGGGAACATATTTCCCTTCCACGGAAATACTGTTCTAGAAAATCAGACAAGGTAGCAAGTCAACCAAGAATGTATAAGATATTTTTGAGAGGGAAAATGAATTTGAAATTTTTCAAACCAGCAACTGCATAGGATTATTAATGCAAATATTCAGGTAAGGATCATGTTATAACAATAATGGGCTAGACAGTCAAACAAAGTCACACATTTTGCCTTGCACAGCCTAACCCAGAATTCCTTGAAAATGTAATTGTCTTAACCCATACAAGTACACAAATCTGAAATAAGATGCTCTGGATTCTGTCTGATCATCAATATGGCTTATTTTAGACCTATACATTACCCAAGGCTCAGCAAACAGAGCATGTTAAATCAAATTCAGGAGTTATGAAATATCTACTCTGATAAAGAGGGTCATTTTTAAAAAGCAATATACCCTTAAAGTAGAATACAAAATTGGTTCTAATAAATAAAAGTATTCTATCATCCATTGCTAATTGCACATTTAAAAGGATAATTTTTTTGATCCCCAAATTAATTATATTATTTTCTTCTAGGCTTTTATTAAGCAACAAACAAAATCAATGATTGATTAGGATGACAGTCAGATAAAATTCTAAGTTTAGGTTTTAATGCATTTCTAGTATCATTTTTAAAAAGACACAAGTCTCTAAGATTATGATATTTTTATCCCATAATTTCTCACTAACTAGTTATGATTATTTTCCACTTTATTGATGTGTGAACAGAATAACTGATGACTGAGGATTGGTCATTTGAAAAGAAGAAACATGGAAAATTTTAAACACAAATATACAACATATATATGTAAAGACATTAAATTTACATGTTAAACGTTCTGCACACTCTATGAGCATACACATAAGCATGTAGTTCCACATGCTTGAGTCACTGCATCTTACAGCAGAGGTACCCATAGACAGAATACCTAGTAATTAACAATCCTTTAAGTAGGACAACTATTCTGACTTGTAAGAAAACAATACTATGATTAGGGTGTGTCACCCTATATACCCTGCTCAGTATATTCTTGGCACTTCTAAAAACTTGTAGGATTAAAATTAAAGAAAACACTGAAAAATCTTCACCTGGAATACACCTTTTGCACATTTAATGCAACAATAAATTTTGTCCTTTATGAAGACCAAGGCTTCAAGGTCAGCTGTGGGTGGAACAAATATGTATATTTTTAAAAAGCATCATTGGAGACTCAGATAGATTCAGTATAGTTTGCTGGTTCTCTGAATCTGTTAGGTGTAATTACTGACAGGAATGCAAATGCATTCAACTGAGAAGAGAGCCAAATTAACCACAATGTGGCTAAATAACAGCTGCTATTCCTTTGATACTTTTCTACAATAAGAATGAAAAATCTTAAAATATGGACTCAAAGCATATCTCTAATAGGTGATTAGGCCATTCAAAATGTGTTTTGATCACTTCTTATGTAGTCAATTTTGTTGTTTTCACCTACCTGCTCCAATATTCTTATAGATTTTTTTTTCTAGTGAAGACACATAAGGCATTCACATACTGTAAAGAAAAGCCAAATTTGTAATTGCCAGTTTAACTCATCTCCTACAGAGGACTGATGAAATCTTGCTAAATGCTCAGCACACAGAAGACAGCTCTTACAGTTTTTATGAATCCGAGGATCTGCATTTAGAACGTAAGAACGCTTAATGAGATCTAAGTAAATTACCCATCTTGTTTCACATATTTATTTTTGTCTTCACATTTAAAAGAATATTTTTAGTAGATGTAGAAACTTGTTTTCTTCAAGGGCTGATAGAATGAGAGTTTAGCACTTATTTCCACTGAACTGATACCATACACGTAATTACTGTGATATGAGGTCAGAACAAAATAATCACTAATGATAAGTGGCTAAAATGTGCTACAGGAAGAAATACATGGAATCTTATAATCATAGAGTATATTCTGTAAGTAATTTAGATACTAATACTCTTAAAAAATGGTCCACTAGAGACTACAAGAAGATTCCAGTGAACTATTAATAAGTACGGATTACGCACTATCTGCCTAAAATTGTATTTGACTGTCACAAGCTGCACATTTTTCTTGTGTAAAGTATAAAGGCAAAATCCTATCTGAGATAAGGAGATTTGGAGTGGGGAAGTGAGGGTTGTGCACTGATAAGACTTTAGAAAGACAATGTATGTTTAAGACTGATGTGCAAATGTCCTTTTAGTTAGTCATAAAACCAGAGTAATCAAAATATCTTGTATCCTAGGTTAGCCAAATAAATGTTATCAATAGTCACCTTCATATATTCACTGAAAACAATTTTATTATTTATATATTATGAAGTCATTATTAAACGCCAACCGCAATCTAGGAAAGTGCCTAGAGATTTGAATATGTCCTTCCATTTATTTTGCATGAAAATCATATGAAATAGATGCCATTCCTTTCTCTGTCTTTTAAATGAAAACACTGAGGATAAATAAGGTTAGGTTGACTGTCATGGATACACAGTACATGAAGCACTCACATTTGTCAGGCTTCAAAGATCGGGAGATAAACTCATTTCAATTGTAGGTTAAGTTAATGATGAGCCATCTGCCTGGGATGACATAACATTGAAAGTCAGAAGGTTATTGGTGATTGCTACAGTGGGAATGTTGTGTTTCAACATGTTAACAGTGTTTGAATTTGCACAATTCAGAAACTGTTTATCAAATGAATCACAAAAATATGACATTTTTTTTCTTTTCTTTTTTCTATCCTTTTCTTCTTTTCTTCTCTGTGTTAACATCCCTAGTTGTCTGGGAGCTAGCTTTGTAGATAAGGCTGGCCTCCAACTCACAGAGATCCACTGACCTCTGGCTCATGAGTGCTGGAACTAAGGGTGTGCGCCATCACTGCCTGGCTGGCATGATGCTTACTTAAAAGGAACCCAATGATATTTTATGAAGACAACACTGTCCCAGACCAAAGGAAATGGCTCATTTGGTAGGAGGCCTTACTGTACAAGCATGAAGAACAGAGTTCTAATCCCCAATAACCATATTAGAAAAGAAAAATCAGGCATGGTTGGCATGCAACTGCAACCGCCTGCATAAGGTGGAGACAGGACGATTGCTAGGGGTTGATAGAGTATAGCTCCAGGTTCAGCGAACCCTGTCTTGAGGGAATAAGGTGGAGAGTAACAGCAGGACACTCACCATTCTCCTCTGGCCTCTATCTGTTCATGGATGTGCACACAGCACCTATATCCTAGTGAGTTAAAAGCTCCAAAGACCCAGGAAAAACTCACTGTAGTGAATAATTATGGAAAGGCCACCCACAAATCTCCATTTAGAAATTCCAACCTAGTGAACAAAGAGGGAAAAACTCTGATTTTGAACAAATAGATATATTTTTACATGTTCGGTAATACAGGGAACTAACTAGGTAGTCTAAATAAGTAGGTCATCATCCTCATATTCCTCTTTCTACAAAGAGATGGCTTTACTAAGTCATGATTTTCTTTTAGTTCCACCAAGTATATGAACTTGCTTAACACTGCATTAGCAGCTATGAAGTATTCATTAGCATATGTAAAATGTACAAGAATGGTGGTGTGTATTAACTCAGGAATTTATATTATCAGAGATGCTTAAATATTACTTGAATAGATTCTATCATTTGTGGGGGTTTCCGTCTGTAATTTGGGTTACTATCATTTAAGGTCTGGAGTAGGACAGTAGGAAACACAGTTTTGACGTATCCTAATTTAAAATAATGTACAAGAAAAAGCATTTATTCACTTAGATGGCATAACTGTTTTCTGAGTTAGGTCTCTCTATCTAGTTTAGGGTACCTGAAAATCAAGATCGTCCTTGCCTCTGCCTCATGAGTGCTACGATTGGTTATAGGTGGGCAACAGTCAAGAGATAATTATTTTCAATTTTGGAAAATAAAGAAAACCAAAATTGCTATCAAACATTATTTCTAGAATTTGCTACTTTGCGAAATGCACTTGAAGTTTATTAAGAAAAGGCTTCATATAAATCTAAGACCAGGCATGTGGAGAGGAGGATAGAAGACATTTAAGAGAAGGACAGTAGTACATGTTAGGTTAGGGCAGGCTTCCTGGAGAGAATGTGGCTGGGCATTGAATTAAAATACTAAGGGTATATGCATAAAAACTTGCTATTCTCCCCTGTGAAGCCTGAGTGATCCTCATTTATTATCTATGTACTAGAAGGCAACAGGCAACCCTAATTTCCATATTATATTATATAAAGGAAAACAAAACCATTCCTGATTAAATGATATTTGCATCAGAGTCATAGTTGCAGTTTGCAATTTTAAACTACCATTTATTATGTATTTTTTTCTATTGCTTCCTGCAAGCCATTGCAGGTAATGTGCTTACCTCCATAAACATGGAAAGAAATTTATTTACACATATTTGGTAAGCTTTCTTTCTCTACCCACATAACTAATTAATGGTTTTAATGGTTCCTAAGTTAATTATCGCCTATATCAACATAAGCACAGGTTGGAGAATATAGATTATTCCCACCGCTTTATGTAGTTCGTATACTGTGCACACACATTTTCGAGCACATTTATTGATTTAGCATAATTTTGCTGCATGTAAATTAGCTTTCTCCGTTTTACATTCAAATAAATACTATATTACTGTGCATGTTCTAATTATGATTATTTGGGAAATGGTGCAATAAATGTTAGTTGGATGAATGAAATAACCTAATATGTTAAAAATACATCAATATATAATTATCTATTGGGAAAATTGTGCTGTTCTGAAAAAAGAAGCCTCTTGCTCTCTAGTAAAACTGTGGCTTACAGCACTCATTGTCTTCCTTCATTCTTTCATGAATTTTTTCCTTTCTGCTAGCACCGTCTTAAGCTGCCACAGGTTTAAACTCCTTTGAAGAAAGAATCAGCTACCAGCTAACTCCTTTTTCTTCACCTTTCACTGTTCTTTCTCAGCTACGTTTTCCTCATAGTCACCTCTCCTTTCTTGTGCTTTAGGCTTACTACCTCAGTAATCTTCGAAAGGATTCCTTCAATAACCTGGGCTTTCCTCTCTCATCATACCATAACTCTTATGTCTCCCTTCCAAGGACTTTCATAGGCTAGCTCCATCTTCCCTTTCCCACAGTTTTCCAAACCCACTGTCTTCCTGACCACGGTAACAGCAGAAAATATCCACTTAGCATGAATGCATCAGAGACTGATAATATTTTAGAAGACATCAATACATACACACACAAACATACACACACACACACACACACACACACACACACACACACATGCATATACAAAACAATGCCCACCTCTGGCAATGTTGGGGTTGCCACATTTAGTACTCACAATAAAGAAAAAAATACTGATATTATTTCACTTTATAAATGAGTATAGTCACAGAGAGAAAGCTGCAATACACTGACAGAGACTATAGACTAGCAAATGATGGTGACAGGACTTGAATTTAGGATCCCATCTTCTTCATCATCTTGTATTTTCCCATGGTCCATTAAGCATAGGTTACCTAATGTCCTGCTACCTGACGAGCTGACCCATTTTTAAAGAATAGCTCGACTAATATACACAAAAACTACACTTAGTCTTTTCCATGAAGAATTGACCAAATTAATTTATCCCTTTGGAAAGGCCTAAAAAGCAAATAATATCTATCAAATTACTAGTTGCTGGTTCAGCTTTATTAAATCTCTTTGACAAAACTGAAAATTTCTTAAAGGTGGGAACAATTCCTTGCACATTTTTCAGATTCTTCAATGAGCATTAAATGATTCATTAGCATCAACATTGAGTATATGCTAGGCCCTGTGTTATTATACTTCATTATCTCATTTAATCTTTACTAAAAACTATAGCAAATAAATGCCATTGTCCTATATTATAGCTGAGGTACCTGAAGCTTGAACAAATACAGGAAGAGAATATGAACATAAAACTAGGTGGTGGAGGTAAAATAGACCACTTCTTAACACAGAAATCACTTTTTAATTTTTTTTAAAAAACTATTTTTTCTCATTTTACATGCCAAATCCATTTCCCACTTCTTCCCCTACTCCTGCTTACTCCACTTTTCCCCCAACCCACTCCCATCCTCTCCTCAGAGAGGGTATGGCTTCCCATGGAGAATCAACAAAGTCTAGCACATGGCTTTGTGGCAGGACCAAGGCCCTCCCCACTATATCTTGGCTGAGCAAGGTATCCCTCCAGAAAGAATGGTTTTTAAAAGGCAGAACAAGCAGTAGGGATAAATTCCTTGTCTCATTTCCAGTAGTCCCACAGTCTGCGCCAGCCATATAACTGTCACCCACATTAAGAGGACCTAATTTGGTCCTTTGCTAGTTCCCTTGTTGTCAGGTTGGAGTTGGGAGGTTTCCATTAGCTCAGGTAAGCTGTTTCAGTGGGTATCCTTATGATGTTCTTGACTTCTAGAGGGAATGGAACGGTAGAGATGGAGGAAAGACAGAGATGGAGAACAAGGAAAGACTTATCTTGATTAAGGGAGCCAATATAGGGCTAGGAAGAAACCTAGCACTAGAGATATTCCCAGGAAACCACAAGTATGACCCCAGTTAAGACCCTAAGCATTAGTGGAGAGGATGCCTGAATTGGTCTTGCCCTGTAGTCAGATTGATGACTATTTCAAGTGCCATCATTGAACCTACATCCAGCAACTGATGGAAGCAGATGCAGAGAACCACAGCAGAACATTGGGCTGAACTCCCAAAGTCCAGTCGAAGAGAGAGAGGAGTGAGAATACAAGCAAAGAGGTCAGAAATCACTTTTTAACTGTGTTCACAAATTACAGCCTTATCATACAATACCTAATTTCTCATTTACAATAAAAAGTATGGTTTCCTGTCATGACTTTTGCCTTCTGATATCCAGGTTTCTAAAAATAGAGATTTGATGGATGATATATTTATGGTTCTATTTTGAACATTAACATTTTTCTGCTTGGCTTTTGTGATATCTCTACTTATTTCTGAACTCAGTTGATGATATCTAGATTTCAAACATAACATTTTGTTAAAATTATTTTATTCTTTGTGAATAATTAAATCTCAATACATTTCTCCATAATAAATGCATATAGTTTTGCATGGCAGACTACTATAGTTCATTGTTGTTATCTAGTAGCTTTATGAGCTCATGGGAAGGTTTATAATAATTTGTTATTTTCCAACAATGAGGACCCTAAGAGAGACATACATGGATCTAATCTATATGGGAAGTAGAAAAGGACAAGATCTCCTGAGTAAATTGGGAACATGTGTACCATGAGAGAAGGTTGAAGGGGGGGGAAGAGGATGGGAGGGGAGCAGAGAAAAATGTATAGCTCAATACAATCACTTAAAAAAGAAAAAAAATGAAAAAATTGTCATTTTCTTAAATTTATACAAAAAAATAAAATGTTAACAAGTGTAGTCATTAAAAACTGGTAGTAAATGCATGTAGTTTTAGTTAAATTACAATTTTTCTTTAGTTATTATTAGTTTTGTGGTCCTGAAAATAGAACCCAAGGTCTTACAAGTGGGAAACAAGATTTGACTACCGAACTATATCCCCTGTTCCTCAGTTATTATTTTAACTGTATGCATTTACAGGGTACAGTGTTATAATTACATACATATATGCAATGTCCAATTATAAAATAATAGTAATTGGCACTTAAACATTGTTTCCTTTGATAAAATTATACATATTTATGTGATGCATGGAGCTCCATCTTGACATATGACAATATTCTTCTTCCTTTTCTGCATCTTCTTATTCTCATGACTTAAACTATACCTGCATAATCTTAGAGGGATGTCTTTCAAAATTTATTCTGAAGTATAAACATAGCCAACACATAAAATACTACTGAAATGTTATATATATATATATATATATATATATATATATATATGAAATAGGCCACAAGTTAAACAGCCAATACTAAAGCTTACTATTTCTTTGATTCACATATAGTTGCAGACCTTAAAAGATAAATATTCTTTTCATTTTAAAATTACATTCATGTTTAAGAGTGGGTTGGTGCATGGGTCAATGCAGTGCCCATGGAGGTTGGAAGAGGGCATAATGTCACTTGGACCTAGAATTACAGGTGGTTGTGGATGCTACGAACTGATCCTGGATCTTCTGAGAGACTAGAATGCAATCTTAACCACTAAGCCACCCATCTTGCTTGGATAAATTCTATTTTAAAATGCATCTTTTATGGTCACGTCCCTCAAGCTCAGCATACACAGAAAAAACTTATTTGAATTTTTAACACAGCTTTCAATGATACTAGAGGAGATAATTAGCCACATCTTAGTAGGTAAATTTTTAGGGAAATAGTGAAAGATTGGTAAATACTTAGGTGACGGGAGGATTTAGTGTCTTCCAAAGCAATGTATCTTTGCTGACATTTTGATCTTGGACTTCGAGCCTCCAGATGTGGAATAGATCTGTTGTTTTAAAGTACCAGCTTATAGCATTTTCTTACAGCATCTCTAGTAAACTAATACTTCTCAACTCCAATCTTCAAACAAAACTATACACATGCAGTTTAGATTGATTTCCTAGGTTTCATCTTCATGCATAGAGTTGTTTCTTAAAAATTTTTCTTAAATAACTCCTTCTTAAAGGTTGCTTTCCAAGGCAATTGAAAACTGAACATGGTCAAATGATATTACTCATGTAACCCTCACAACTAAATCTGTCTTATTATTGAATGTTCCTTTTTGTGAATATATTTCTTTCTTCGGTGCCTTCATCTCTCAGTTCCTACATGTAAGCAATCACCAGAGACCGCCAGCTCGACTTTTTGATACTCTTCTTGTGATGCTTAATTTTATGTGTCAACTTGACTGAGCAACAAGGTCCAGAAATTTGGTTAGACATTATCCTGGATGTTTCTGTGAGGATATTTTTGGAAGATTCTAACTTACAAACTGATGGGCCTGAATAAAGCAGATTGCATTCTCTTACAACAATGGATCTCACTGACCAACTGAACATCTTAGTAATAGGAAAAGACAAATTTTACTCAAGCGAGAAGAAAAGCAGTCTTAGACTTTGCTGTCCCCTGAATTTCTAGCCTGTAGTCCTTCCCTGTATATTCTGGACTTGTCAATTTCCATAAGCACATGGGCCAATACCATCAAATGTCTGTTTTGTAAATGCTACAGAACAGTTGCTATTAATGCTGATAGATAGAGGCAAGGATAAGTGTGGAAATTCTGTAGTCAGACAACTTCCATTCTATTTCAGTGCTAATACTTGTTGTTTGTGTACCCTATTGGGGCAAAATTCCTTAAACTGTACAACTCTCAGTTTCTTATCCAACCAATGAGACAGTTACAGTATCCACTGCATAGAAATAGAAAGATTGACTTGAAATGTTTCTAAGAATGTATTAAATCTCAGAATAATGCTTGTTATATGATAAATGTTATAAAAGTGCTTACTTTTTTATTATTGCTAAATACAGCAAAAATTGCTCCAATATCAAGCATACTACATTGTATCTTGATCAGATGTGGGTTTGTATTAATTTAACCCTGTGGACCTTTTTGTCCTGAGAGAGAGGTGTCTCCTTTCTCCCTGTTGTGAATGCTACTTTCTTAAGGAAAACAGCCATGCCTTCCACGCTTAACTTTTCAGTGCAGACACCTGAGTCCGTACCACTTTGCTTTGTCTCTGTCCACCTGGCCCGTCACCACCTCATCTGTTTTTAGATAAAGTATCATTCATTCTGTAGCTTAGTCTGGGTTTACTTTTTTGATCTTCCTATTTCTACTTCCTCAGTCCTGTGAATATAGATCTATGCCACCATTCTGAGCATTTGCCCTGTTCTTCAAAATCTAAACAAAAAACAAAACAAAAAAAAAAACCCACCTACCTCTAACATATGGCCATTCTTATTAGCTGAGAGAACAGGCAGTGGATACTACTGTGAATGCACCAGGAATACGTACAGCTGAGCAAGATGCTTTGCAGTAGTCCCCCCCACACACACACTGGTAATACTGCTGTCAATATTTATTATGACTTGAAATGTACAAGTCCCCAAGGAGGACCGTTGTCACGGTACTGTCAACAGATACATGCCTACAAAGTGAAATGAAGGTCTGAACCTCATCTCCCTATCCAGCTTTTCACTTCTTATCTCATGCTCTTCTTCCTTCATGATGGCCTTCTCGACAACACATTATCACAACAAATAAATAAAAAAAACAAGAAGTCAACAATATATACCTCATATTGATTACACATAATTCGCAGAATCTAGTGGAGAAGGATAAGAAATAAAAACGGCAACGCGAGAGAAATCTAAG
Source organism: Alexandromys fortis (assembly GCF_014885135.2). NCBI lineage: Eukaryota > Metazoa > Chordata > Mammalia > Rodentia > Cricetidae > Alexandromys > Alexandromys fortis. The sequence continues at coordinate 3,407,351 of NW_026068143.1, read as the reverse complement.
AGAAAAAAGTAGTAATAGTGTGAGTTTCCTCTCAAGAAGGATATCAATTTATAATTAAAAAAAATTAAAAATCAAATCACTTTTTACTGTATGCATCTTCGTAATATTCAATTGCTTTTCTGGTGGGGGGATTGAAGATAGAATCTAGGGAAAAGTGCATGCTAAGTAAATGCCACATCACTCAGCAATATGCTCAGGCCTTATATATATATATATATATATATATATTAGTATGTTATACTATGAATTAATTTTAAGATAAAGTCTCACTAAGCTTCAACAAATGATCTGGACACAGCAATCTTCATGCCTTGCAGGCCTGTGCTGTTACAGCTTACTCAAAGCATTGGAAATGGTTTTGTACCTTTGTTTATATCAATGAGCTGCTTCTTCTTCTTCTGGCGTTCCAGCTTCTCTTGTTCAGCTTTCTCTTTTGCAAGTTTTGCCCTCCTACTCTTCTCTTCCATTTCTTTTCTCTTATGGTTTTCTTTCAGTGCTTCCTAAAGACAAAAATAAAATAAATCAAGTCTATTTTCTACATACTATATAACAGAGAAGGTGTGCAGTTTAAAATTTCTACAAGTTTGCAGAAATGAGAAATTTTCATAGCAGTCTCAGAGTGTGGGCATATACTGTTTCTTGACAGAGACAAATAATTAGCCTTAAGACATCTATTCTGGAAAAATATTGAAAATAACCTTTTCAGTTCTCATTATGTGTTGTGGCAGGAAAACACGGTTATCTATGTTGTAGCTTTAACAATGAAAATACTTTCTTCATTGTTAAAATATGAACTATTTTTGATATACAAAGTAAGAATTTCATCTCTTATTGAAATTTTTCCTGCTATCTGCAAAATGGGTTAAAAAAATCTACCTCCTAGGATATTTGTGATGAGAAATGAGATGAACACTTGAAGTACTTCCAACAGAACCTAATACATTATAATCAAGGTATTTTCGTCTGCGATGAGGAGGTGGTTGTGTTGCTGGTGGAATGATTACACCTAATGATGCAGGATGTGAAACAATCACCTGCAAGTTTTAGAGCATTTTATATGGTGAGACTGTTGGAAATGATGAGAGATTTCAAGCTCTTTGATATTTATGGAATTCCAGTGAATGAATACATTCCTGTACATGATATCAGAGAAAGTTGAAGCAAAGTGACCGGATGAAATAATGTCAGCTTCCTTGTAGCTCAGATAAGTCACTACTTAAAAGACACATTAACTATGAGTTCATTCCTTCATGTTTTGTTTTGCTTTCTTTCGATTATGATTGATTAGCTATACTTCATAGTATGTGCTTATGTTTATACTTTAGTAAGGTTTTTACTTTCCCTAAAACTATATTGTTCCAGCAAGTATAAAAATAAGAAGATAAAGGAAACCCAAGAATACATTTATGTGGTTTTTGCCTTGAGGAATCTGAATCTACACTGAATTTTTTCTTCATGTTAAAGGGCATAATAGTTTAAAATACTCCTGAAAACTCCTCTAAACAATTCTCCTGGAGTGAAAGAATTGATTTTGTCCTATAAAATCTACCTGATTTTTACCACTGTGGCATCTATTATCCTAGTTAGGCAAATACTCCACACATTAGGCTAAGAGCACACAACTATCTGGCTACTGTAGACAGAATCCAAGATTTCCACTTAAAGTTTAAAGTTCAATTTTACATTCCAGTGCAGTCTCTCAATATTAGTACTACTGTCATTTTGGATGAGATGACTTCTGTTGTTCTTGTTATAGGGGTTGGCCTATGCATTGGAAGATGTTTGATGGCATCATTGGCCTCTACTCACTCGATGCAAATAGCATCTCTTACAATGTGGCAATCAAATAGGTCGCTTAAGACTGCCAAATGTCACTGGAAGGGCAAACAAGCCCAAATTGAGAACAAGGCATTTCAGAAAGAAAATCCAGAGAATAAGTGACCAGGGAGTACTCAGCCTTAAATGGGATGCACATATTAGCTCCTCCAAGACAAAGGAAATACCCCAAAATGGAGGGAAAGAAGAACATAAGTTATGGAAAGTATGAAGGACTATGAAACCCTGTCTAATGAAAACAGAAAACCATGACTTCCCTCTCCCTCAGCAGCCATAGACTGCCATTAGATTCCCCAGGTTTGTCCCATCTGTGGATCAGTGTTGATGGGCTCAGTCTTATGCAGGCTCTGTGGATGCAACAATAGTTATTGTGAGTTCAGGAGTAACGTGCTGTGGCCACTAGTGGGTTACTCAGAAACCAGTGAACAGCTTTATGTCTATTCCACCATGAGTAGCCCTGCTTAATCTTAATATGCTATAAAGCAAAAACAAAATAAAAGACTTGAAAATAGAATAGGGACTTGGTGAGAGGTGGGGGGGAGCTGGTGAGGACAGAAGAGGCTCAGAAAAGGTGGAAGGTTAGTATGACCAGAGCGTACTCCATACATGTATGAAATTGTAAAAATAAACAAATTAATAATAATTAGAATACTACCTACTTCTGACTCAGAATCAGTTTACCTTTTCTAAATGTGGAAACTTCTAAACAATTTTTAAGTATTTAGCCAGGATCAGACATTTATGCAGTTTGAAGGGTAAGTAGGTAATCCTTGTCTTTTCATTCAATATTTAGTATTTGTTTTATTCTTCAAGGATGAGAGAGAAGGCAATGTAAATGTAGCACAAAAAGCACATGAAACAATATTAAAAATAGATGAAATTTCATCAAACTTAAAAAAAATTGCTCATCAAATGACACAGTTGGTCTGACAGGATAGCACAGTGGTAGATGTCGTCCTTGCTATGCACAAAGCCCTAGGTTAAATCCCTGCCTCACAAAGTTCATTCATTAATTAAATAATAATAAGAAGAAAACGACACTTAAGAAAGTAAAGAGATGCCCTCAGAATGGGAGAAATATTTACAAACCACGTATTTCTTAAGAACATTAAAAATACCAAAGAAAAGAAAAATAACTCCAAAAGATGGGAAAAGAATTTATGCTCTATCAAGTTATCTTCCAATAAAAATGAATATTATAAAATAAATATTTGGTAAAGGCCAGAAAGCAAAAGTTGGCCCTAAAAAGGAAAACAATAAGAAAAGACATTATATATTTTGGCCATAAGATGAAGAAGTTGCATGATTTCTGGTAAGTTACATGAAAGGAGGTAAGCAGCAGAAAACAGAAAGGTGGCCGGTGCCTGTGTGTTATTATTATTATTATTATTATTATCATTATTACTTTATTACTGGTCAAATATTTTACATGCTAAACAGTTACCAAGATCCAGGTGGACTCTGGTATTTCAGTTGAAGAATACTGTCACAAGGGGGCTTTTCAACAAATTTATTAAGGTGGAGAAATAGCCTGGTAACTTTCTTTTTTTTCTTTCTTTCTTTCTTTCTTTCTTTCTTTCTTTCTTTCTTTCTTTCTTTCTTCCTTCCTTTCTTCCTTTCTTTCTTTCTTTCTTTATTAAATATTTCTGTCTCTTCCCCACCTCCGCCTCCCCTTTCCCTCCCCCTCCCCCAATCCAATCCCCCTCCCTCTTCAGCCCAAAGAGCAATCAGGGCTCTCCGTCCCGTGGGAAGTCCAAGGAAAACCCTCCTCCGTCCAGGTCTCGTAAGGTGAGCATCCAAACATCCTAGGCTCCCACAAAGCCACTACATGCAGTAGGATCAAAAACCCATTGCCATTGTTCTTGATGTCTCAGTAGTCCTCCTTGTCCGCTATGTTCAGTGAGACCGGTTTTAACCCAGGCTTTTTCAGACCCAGGTCAGCTGGCCTTGGTGAGTTCCCGATAGAGCATCTCCATTGTCTCAGTGTGTGGGTGCACCCCTCGCGGTCCTGAGTTCCTTGCTCATGTTCGCTCTCCTTCTGCTCCTGATTTGGACCTGGTAACTTTCATTTGTCATCTTTTTAATGCAACTTTTTCCTTCTTCCCTTCCTCCCTCCCTCCCTCCCTCCCTTCCTCCCCCCTCCCTTCCTCCCCCCTCCTTTCCTCCCTCCTTCTCTCTGTCCCTCCCTCCCTCCATTCCTCCCTTCCTCTTTAGTGTGTGTGTTTGTGTGTGTGTGAAAAGATCTTCTGTGTCACAGGCTAGTCATACACTTCATATGTTTAGAGGATGGCTTTGAACTTCTGTTCATTCTGAAGCTCCCTTCTCAGTGTTGGGAACATAAAGCATAGACACTCCAGTACCCCATGATGTTAAGTGGACCTGGGAACTGGACCCAGAGCTTCTTTCAGGAAGCTATAATCCTAGTATGCTTACAACATCCTAAAATCCTAAAATCCCTGAGATGACAAAAGTAGTTGTGCATTTGGTATGCTAATGGATCTATAAATTGAGAGTGGCTCGTCTCACAGAAGATTCTGCACTTGATGTTGGCCAAGTTTCCTCCTGTGTATCATTTCAACTGCTTGTTTATTTGTATCTTTTCAAGTATTGTTAACAGTAAGTTGGTGTTGGGAGCAGTAAACCTCCAGATCCTGAATTTTTTGTAAACTACTTGTTTTCCTCTGCTCTGAGACAGCCTGCAGCTGCTCTGAGCACGAGACCCTCAGGAGTTCCTGATGGCAGGAGAGTGGTTTCTGGTGGGGTTGGCTGGGGCGTGGCTATCAGTTAAGGATCCCTATATAATCGGCTCTGGTACACAATAAAGGGGGCATACTTGGGGCGTTCTTGTTTCAAGGATGACCGGTGTCTCTGTCTCTCTGTGAGTCTTTGTGTGTTTCAATCTCCAGCCCCTTGCCCGATTAACGAACTATATTGTGGCGCATAGAGCGCAGACGGGCGTAGTGCGCTATAAGCTGGTAAAAATGTTATCTAGAATATCATGAACTACTTCAGGAAATTAGTCTATTCTAAGGAAGGATAGGGTCAGAGACATAAAACAAGGGCTGGCCTGGCTTCTGAAGTGGGAAGAGAAATAGGCTTGGTGACTAAAACCTCAAACTTTGGAATCTATCTCCAAGTGGGTGGTGTCAGAGATCAGAGAACATCCATCCAGCTATTGTCCACACTGCAGGATGCATTGTACTAGGGAGAAATGGCTATATCTTTTGAGGTCAGTGAAGTCTCCTGCTATGATTGCTGTGGTATGAAAGCAGAGGAAACATATTCTGTTGTTCTATATTTCCTTACGCTGACAATAACAGCTATCCCTTAATGGAAATTTATTATGTTTCTAGTGTTCATAAGACAGGCTATCTAATCTCTATAAAGATAAAAGAACTCATGTAAGTATTATTTAATCACATTTATGGAAGATGAAATTTCAGTTCAGATAGATGAAGTTACATGTCCCAGACTACACAACTACTTAACTTCTAGAACCATTTATGGTTTCTTGGCATCCTCAACTATGTTCATGTAGAATGTACCCATGTGGAGCTGTTGGAGCAAGTGGAGCTGTTGTGAAAATTAGAAGATGCTTGGATATATTTGAATTTCAGATAAACTATGAGTATTTTTTAATATAAGTATATTCTATACAATATTTAGGACACACACCACAGAAATCACACAATATCTAGTATACATTGATACTAAAATGTTATAATTTACCTAAAATTCAAATTTTAGTGGCTATCTTGTGATTTATTTATTTCTCTTTCTTCTTTTGCTTTTTAACAAAGGGTCTTTATGTGTAGCTCGGGCTAGAATTTACTATATAGCCCAGACTAAGTTTGATCTTGTGATCCTCATGATTTAGACCCCAAAGGGTCAGGATTACAGGCGTGTGCCACCATGTCTGGTCTTCATAGTGCTTTTTCATTTGACAAATTTGAAAATTCTTTTCTCACGCCTCTACTTATTTTTATGTGTATCTTTTGAATTATTAGGCTATGTAATGAACACTATACAAATTATTATATCAAAATACTCAAATATAAAGTGTTTTGAGATAAGAAATGCTGATAGAGATTATTGAAGTAGGCTTTACATTGTCGATTGCCTTGAATCATGCTACTTCTGCAACATTCTTCACATATTCATTTAAAAGTTGCTTTTGACAATGAATAAAATTCAGTATTATAAAAACAGGAGCTTATATAAAAAAATCATAGCTTATACAACTTAAGATGGTAGACAATAAGGTAATCACTAATATCAAGGACTCCAAGGAAGTAATTTGGCAGCTATAAAAATAGACTACATTTCTGGATGAAATCGAGGCTTTAATGAATATCTAGCAAAATATGTAGGAAAGTTAAATATTAAGTACATCAATTCTCATAACAGTGATTTCATATCAATGACCTTTAATTTTGTTAGAGTAAAAAGAAATCTGAAGATTCATTTAACATCTAAAAACACAGGAGCTGATAATGAGGGAGAGAACTCTTTAGAGGGATACATTCTTATCACCTTGATATTACAAAACTAAAAAAAAAAAAACAAAAGCAGGAGAAGAACGATTAAGGTAAGTTTAAAATAATCAAACAATTGACAACTTTTAGTAGTATTATATTATTTGTCCAACTTCAGAGGACATTTTAACACACATGCACATGTATATGCACACACACTTCTATATTTTAAGTAGGCATCATTGTTTCTTAATGTGGAGAATGCCAACTAATTAATTTCTGTACTTCTACAGGAAAGGATGCTAAGTGAAAAATATTTTCATAGTAGCTTCCTGCAAGGTAAGAGATATGTTTATAAAATGAAGTCTCAGTTTCGCTACTATAACTATTTTTCAAAAAATAGTAAAAAGCATCTTGGAGACATACCAAATAGTACAGGTTATTGCCATTGCTCTTGGCTGCCTACCATAATGTGATGGCAAAATCCTATTGTTGGAAACAACATATATATTGGCCACAGGACATGGAGAAATCCATTTGTTACTGACTAGGAAGCATTTTCCTTGCTGGCTAGCTTTCGTAGTACTGGAAGGTACTATGTAGACATCTGGGAAATAAATAATTAACAGTCATACTTGGTTGTGAACTCCGTGAAGGATAATAACGATTAGAGTGGAAAGGTATGTCATGTCCATGGATGCAATAGTGGCATATGTTATGGGGGTAACCAACTGCTTTATTATTGGCTGTAATGCCTACTCCACAGGAGGAAATACATGTCTGTCACTGTAAATCTTCCCAAAAATCCATGGTTGGGGATGTCACAGGCCCCATGGTATCAGACTACCACTAAATTTGTACCTTTATAACCATAGATTAGTATAGCTCGCAGAACTCATCAGAGGAGTTTCTTTGTGCAGTGGATAGTGGCTAAGGAATAAACTTTTCAAATACAGAGTTTACATAATTTCTTTACAATTTGTATCAGTACAGGGGATTCACTGGTATGCCTAAAGTTTTACAAAAGAAGTCAGAGAATCAGCCTACACTGCCAACCTATGGGATGGTGCCAACCATGTACAGGACTGTACTTGTCCATTTAGTTGATCTTTATAGAAATCTTTCCTCTCTTTTCAAAATTCTCCCTCTGAACATTTTACTTTACAGGTTGGCTTTGACTGCCCTGGCTGCTAGTGAGCCTTCTATAATTTTCTATATTTTCCTGGAAGCCTGATCAAAGAGCTGTGAAGATACAAATCCAAATCTTAATGTATCATGTCACAAAGTAATGTACAGGTAAGCGGGGATGTGGTCTTATCTGTTGGTTTGATGTGTGTGTGTGTGTGTGTGTGTGTGTGTGTGTGTGTGTGTGTAAAAAATCCCAAATACTTTTGGTAATAGTAAACCAGGATCCACATTTGTCCAAATTTTCCTCTTTCATTTTCGAATGATAACGCCAGGTTCCAAATGAGAAGCTTAAGATGAGTTTTTCAGCATTTGACTGAGACTTTGAAGAACCACATGATTGCAGAAGGAAACCACTGCAGTCATTCATTAGAATTTTCAGCAGTAATCATGACCAAATTAAGCCTTTCCATTAAGAAAAGGGAAAAAATCCTATTCTTTAATTAATAGCAAACAGCATTAAATAGTCCTTCTCTATAGTTTCATTGTGCTTAAAGGGCATATTGGATTGAAGAAGTCATGACAAATGCTCAGAGCAATGAGTTTTCAACTGTTGCAACCGGACTTGAAGAGTCAGAGCCTCTAAAGACTTTATAAGCAGTATAATACTGCTAAACTTTTTCTTTCCCAGAGATTTCCACTTATTATGGCACAAGTGACCTTTAAAGTTCCTCTTATGAAAGATCTCATGAATACTTCATCAACCAATCAGCTACAATTGCAACAGAGGTATAACTTTCTTACTTAGAGGTGTAATTGAAACCTTGATTAGCTTCCTCAAGTAGTTAGGTGACTCAGTAACAGACACTGAACAAATATACTGATAGCACAGCTAGATGGTGCTTAGAGTTTTGCTCTTTAACCTATGTAAATACGGTATCAATCACAGATGTGTCATGTGCCACAGGTAATGCAAAAGCCAAATAGAACTTTTCTCTTCTCTTTGATTTTTATATTCCTTTCTTTCTACAGACAATGTTGGTTTTTTTCTCTCTCCTTTCTGGACTGTACTTTCCTCTCCCACATTTTTTTTTTACCTTCCACTAAAACTGCTGTATTTGTTTGTGTGGCAGAAAAATACATTTATTACAATCCACTATTCTTCCAATAGTTTACAAAGCCTTATATACTATCACTCGATAGAATATCTCTGACCTTCTCTCCCCATTGCCCATTATCTTCCAGTCTCATTAGTCTCTTTGCTTAGCTTGAATTTTACACCTGTATTCCCTCTAGGCTTTCACATACCTACATCCACTCTCTTTTTTAATGCCCCCTTTCTCACTACTTTTTCCCTGACCATCTTATACAGTAGAACCCCTGAACTCTGTCTCCCTCTTTCCTACTGCTGAATTCAGAACATAAAAGGTCAAAACCTAGTTAAACTTTCCATACTCATTGGTTTCTTAGAATTAGCAGCTGGAGCTGGTTGATTTACATAATAACAGTTTTCAGCCTGGGAGTTCTCCCAACATTAAATTACCAAGAACATCTCAACACATAGTTCCCCATACACCTCATATTTCTTTAGTGTTAAAAAAAAATCATAGCAGCATTGAAAAACAAAACACTAAGGTACTTTGGAAAGGTGGCTTTCTTTCTAATTATCTATAGGCTTTGGGTCACTGAAATCTATCTATATGTGTTTTCTTAGAAATGCCAATACTGAGTGTTTCTGAGGCTTGATATTTGTGTCTTGTCATACTGATATAGTTCAGTTTTCTGCCTAGAAATTTCCTTTGGACGGAGATTAGCCCTTACTCAGAGATCCCAAGGTTAAGAGAAAAGATGCATGCTAATTGCAAAAGTGAGGTTTCGCTTTCAAGGAGATATTTACAGGGTCCTGAAGTGTTAATACCATACAGCTTCTCAGTAATCTTTTATTTTAAGACAAAATGTTTTCTGATTTGGGTAGATGGTTTGTATAAAAGGTTTGGTGAGCAATCTGTAGAAATGACTCTTCTTTGGCAAGGGACAGGCTCATGGAAAAAATGAATGTGCTTCAGGTGAGAAAGGCAGCTGAATGAATTCAATTAAGTGCACACTGAAGAAGCCCTCTTTTATTCTGCACAACCAGCTCACTGTTCATACTCCTCAGGAAACAAATAAAAAATTAATGTGTCTTTCACTTACAGTACATATCTGGAGGTTTGACAGACAAACAGATCTTTGCACACCAGCATGGTCGTGAAGAGAATCTCAAAGGTAAATTATTAAAAACAAGAAAAAAGAAAAAAAGACTGTTATGTGCAAATCTCCTTGGATATTAAACTTGCAGTTGGTTACAAAGCGGTCATGCGCCAATAATGATGGCTGGCTGTGATCCCCAAGGCCTTCTTTGAAAATTTGCCTTACAACTGCAAAAACATGGGATCTGAAGTTGGAGGAAAAACTGTCTCTCCCGTCACAGTCCATTAGAGTGCTGAACTATGATTAGCTAGAAGTTAATTTGCAGTCTGTAACATCGAAAAGCTTTTCAAATGCTTCAGGTTTCAGGAGACATTTTTTGTTGTAGGAATGTGAGCATCCATCTTTGTATCTTGGAAAGAAAAACAATTGAGTTCAACATGTCTCTGTGGACCACTATTTGATTAAAATCTATGAAGCGCTTTGAGTGACTATAGGAAATTAATCTATAACTTTTTTGAGCTAAAGAAAGAAAATGTAATTCTGAAGTGACTGATACAACATTTTAATGGAAAAGCATCTCAGGGAAGTATGAGTGGAGGAAAATATAGCAGTGTTAAGTTACAATTTTGAGGCCTGTATTTGTGCTTTAATACAGGCTCTAAGAAGCTAGAAGAGGCAGCACGATCAATAACATTGCATTGTTTTGGTTTTCAGTGCTGAGGACTCAATGCATGATGCAAGTTATGAACCACCAATCAACAGTCTAGCCCTAGCCCCACAAAAAGGTTCTAATATGACCAATGGAGGTGTAGTGAGAAGCATGGGGCAGCATGGATGAGTCTATCAAGTTACCTTGACAAGGAGAATTTATAGACTTGCCTAATAGGAATGGTCCCAGGAAAAGTTAGCCCGAGTCCTCTAACTGTAGATAGGGTTCCATGATCTCCCTCAGGAACTTATTCTGATACTGTATCACTTGTGAAAAGGTAATACTTCCTTATGTCTCAGCAAAAGCTGTCAGATTTTAAGCCTGTGTCTTGCTTATTGACTTCTGTGTAAAAGAAACCCAGTCAAAATCTTCCTTTAAAATCTCTTCCTAGAGGTGTAGCTTGTCTTCAGGACTCACTGGTGTGCCCAAGTTCCACAAAGTGAAGCTAACCCTCAAGAGCAATACAGGATTTACTTTTCAGTTCAGAATGTGAGGGATAGGGAGGGATGGGTTTTAGGGGCCTTTGGGAAAAACTGTGGTCTTGAATCTAGCCCCGCCCCTCTCCAAGCCAGCTCAATCCTCTTGCCTCAGCCTATCGAATGCAGGGATTACACAATTCAGTGTCAGCTTCTACAATAAAAACTTCCTCATAGACGCCTTTTTCTTTTAATAACACTATTAATAATATCACTCTAGGTCTTTTCTGCATGTTAGACATTATTTTTCAATGTTAGCTTTCTCCATTCTGATATTCCTTCCCCCAGAACAAGAAAATAAAGATGGATACAATACTCTAAGAGGAGTGCTCTTCTATTTCTACCAGTTTTGGATGCTCACATTATTCTCAAATACAGTATCTATTTTGTATCATTTTCAAGTACAACAGTAAAGTTAGATCAGTTCCAATACATCTGTTGCAGCCATCAATCCTCTTTTCAAACAGGCTCCTTGGGAAGTCATAAACATATTTTGGTGAGGGGATTAATTTGTATTTGAAATTCCTCTTTCTAACGTGAACTCTGAATCTATTGAAATCAGTTGCATTATCTTACATTCACATTATTTTTAGGCAGAAGTTTTGTTACCCAGTTCCATCATCTATTGTACTACAAACTTGCTTCAATATTATTTTTTGCTACCTTCTGAAACGACAGCAACCTAAATTTCAAAGGTTAAGTGCACCTAGTAAGATCTAAAACATATTCTTAGAGAATTCGAAAACAGGAGCTTCTTTTAAAAAAGAAGAAATATAAGATTTCTTTGACTATACACATTTCTGGTGTGTTCTTTAAAAAAGTCACACGTCACATGCCTAATGTAGGATAAGTACTGTTTCACTAAAAGTCAAGAATCCTTATTTTGTGGTTTATTTGTACCTGGCCTTGTCTCTATACTCTTTGCTTGATGTCCTTATTTTATATTTTAACTCCTATCAATGCAACATACATATCTAATACTTCTTTTAAAATTCTATCCCATCTTATTTTGAATGAAATACTTGAAATCTCTCTGAATATATAGCCATTTAGCTCTTTTTTTTGGGGTGATGGGAGAGACAGGAAAAAACAGAAGAGGCAAGGAATATAAGACAAAAATATTCAGCTTACTATCTAGAGAATTTAGCCTTCATGATATGCAGGAAATAGTCATTCATTCTTTCATTCTCAACCATGTTTATCACTAGCTCTAGTCCCTGCATAATCACATGAGGCTTGGTCACTCATGGTACTATACTGCTCCAGAAAGAAGCTCAAGCAATGTTAATTCTCTGTGGCTCTATTTCTTACACTCAGGTCGGGTACTGTCTTAATGGTAGATGGACTAATATCCTGGAGTTTATTGTCTACTTCTTTTTAATCATTTTGATAATGAATGTCACTCAGGAAGGAATACAAGTTTTAGGAAATAAGGAGATTTTTTTTCTCTTGGACTACAGGGAACTGTTTCTTTCATAGAAGTAAATTTAAATGGTTGAGCTCAATTTTCTTTTCACAAAGCTATCTTGATTACCAGTCACAACTCTGTGCTTTTCTAAGTACAAAGTGATTGTTGGCTGATTTGTTGTGCTATCTTCTGAACTATTGACAGCAAGATGTCCTTCAAGTAATTATGGGGCTGCATCTTTCCCTTTATTGATGTTGTCTGAACAGTCAGTTCAATTTTCACACACACACACACACACACACACACACACACACACACACACACTCACATACACCATACCAGACAATGAAAATAAAGCAACACAAAATTTAAAAGTGAAGCACTATTGAAAAATGAGAAAATTTGATGATATGGCACCTATCAGTGACAGTGGTCTATAAATTAAGCCAATACCAATTAGATCATTGATAAGGAAAATGAAATTTCTCTTAAATAGAAGGCAGTGGTAGTCCTTATACATCTTATCTTTCCTTAAATGGGATACTTCAAGGGCTGCTTCACTAATGACCACTGAAAGACACACTCTTTATATATAATGCTATTTATTATATAGGTTTTAACATTTCACATTCATTTAAATGTCTGTCCATATATTTCTTTTGTGAAAGTTTACTTCAATCTTGCCTACTTTTTTATTCTCTAAGAAGGTAGACTCACTGTTGGTTAAGTTCATCTCTGTGATATTTTGTGATGTCACTGTGATATTCTGTGATATCACTGTGATATTCTTTTTGGACAGGCATTCTTGATTTGTATACTTTTGTATTTTTGAGTCACAGTCCCTTTACAGCCTAGCTCAGGCTGGGTTCACTTATGTAGTGTAGGCTTGCCTTAAACTCAGAGCAAACCCCCTGCTTTGGCCTTCAGAATGCTGGCATTATAGGCATCAGTCATCACACCTGACTCAGATAAGCACTCTTAACAATACGTTAAGGGAAGGGGAGAGGGTGAGAGAGAGGGGAGAAGGGGAGGGAATTAGGAGAGCTTGGGGGAGTGGGATGGTTGAGATGGAGGAAGGACGAATATGGGAGCAGGGAAGGAGATATCTTAATTGAGAAAGCCATTTTGGAGTTGGCAAGAGGCTTGGCTCTGGAGGGGTTCCCAGGAGTCCACGGGGATGACCCCAGCTAGGACCCTGGGGAGTGGAGAGGGTGCCTGAACTGGCTTTGTCCCATAATCACACTGATGACTATCTTGAATATCACCATAGAACCTTCACCTGGCCACGGATGGAGACAGAGACAGACCCACATCGGAGCACTGGACTGAGTTCCCAAGGTCCAGTTGAAGAAGAGAAGGAGGGAGAATATGAGCAAGGAAGTCAGGACCATGAGGGGTTGGTTGACCCACTAAGACAGTGTGCCTGAGTTAATGAGAGCTCACCAACTCCTGCTGGACTAGTAATGAATGAGCATGGGCTCAAACAGGACCCTCTGAATATGGTTGACAATTGGGGCAGACTGAGGGGCCAATGATAATGGCACTGGGATTTGTCTCTACTGCATGTACTGGCTTTTTGGGATCCTATTCTCTTTGGATGCATACCTTCCTAAGCCTGGATGGAGCGGGGAGGGCCTTGGACTTCCCACAGGGCAGGGTAACCTGCCCTCTCTTAGGACTGGAGAAGGAGGGGAGGACAGTGAGTGGGGGAGCAGGAGGGAAATGGGAGGAGGGGAGGAAGTGGAAATTTTGACTGGTATTATTTATAAAGTAATAAAAAACCAATATGTTAAGTACACAGAACACGTAATACAGATGAAGCATGTATAACTATTTCTTAATTAATGAAAACTGGGCAATTAGTTTAGTCTAAATACTAAACACATAATGGGCAAACAATATTCTTGAGTTTTCATTATTGGTAGTTTGCCATTCTTAAAGAGCTTAAACCACGAGGTGAACAATTTATGCAGAGAGGCCCATTCACATAGAGAGTCTCACTGTTTAAGGAACACATACAACTTTAAAAAGAAATTTGGAGAATTAAGAAAAGATGTCAAAATTTGGAAATGAAAGACCACAAACAAAATATGGGTAATTAATCTCATCAACAACTGGATTAAGGAAAAGAACTATATCATTGTACATAACTTGACTGCTTAATTGAAGGGGAAGCTCATTGGAGAGCTGCCAGAAGTCAGAATGCTAGGCTTTGCAGGTATATTTTAAGAAGAGACTTAAAAAAGAACACTACTGTACGGATGGTAAAGCAATGGAACCAAGTCAAGAAAGTGCTTTCTACTGAAAATGATTAGGAAGATTAGCTAGTTAGCTGCAAAGCCGTATAGCAAATACGCTAGAGTCCAAGTCATGATATAAACCATTAGATAATTCACCCGTTTATATTCTAGGATATTTTATTTCCATAATTAAATATACCTGAGTCATTACTTAATGAAATAAAATGAACATATATGATTTATTGTCTCTTACTGACTGACATCTTGGGACTTGGATATGCTATAGCTGAGAGTGTTGATCTATCATTAAAATATCTGCAAAGCATACACTGTGGATCATTTCAAAAATGAGTTGAGTTTGAATGAGATACAGGTCAGAAATGAGATATTTTCCTTCAAAAATCATCTCTCGCAAACTAGAAATAATAAGGGTACTGTTATATACTAGTGATTGCATTCTGGGAAGCAAGCCATTCCATCTGTATATGCAAACTCTAGCTACATTCCACAATGTAAAACACATCTCACTTATGATTATGTCTTTGATCATGACCTAGATTTGGTCAAATAGCACTGCTTATTTAATGATGGGAATATCCTTTCCTTACTATGCTAATGGTCTAATGCCCTCTCCTTTACCTTCCTCCTCCCGAGGTAATATGCTATTATTTATAGAGGAATTTTCTAGCCTCCCCATGAATCTTCTGTTTAAGTTGCCTTATTTATTGGTAGACAGGGATTTTTGCCATTAGGCTTGACATGTTGGACAAATAACTTCCATGAGGATTTAGGGAGTTTACAGACATACTGGGTTTTATAGCCTGTACAAAATTTTGCAATAATAAATGTTATATTTTAGGCTTGACTTCTTTCAATGTGAACTTCTGAAAAAAATATCATGGATAATCTAGTACATTGAAATGTCAGTGTTACTTCCTCTATTTAGTGTTTATATTTAAGCATAAGGGAAGTAAAATTGGCATTCATTATAACTAAGTAATGGAAAAATAACTAGGTTTTATCATGTTTACCTTGTTACTATTTCACTTCTTTTAAAGTGAAATAGAAAGATAGGAGGATTTCTGTTTCCTTCAAAGTGTCTTAGAAGAGGGCAAGAGTTATAGCACCAGAAAGATGGGGAATTCAAATGATAAAGAAGGCAAGGCTGAGGACAGAGCACAGTGGTTCTAGCTTCCAATCCCAGTACATGATGAGCTGAGGAAGGAGGAGAACCATGAATTGGAAGCCCACCTACGATACATACAGAGTGGGTTCCAGGCCAACCTAAGCTATAGAGGGAGACTGCCACAAAACGAAACAAAGCACACACATAAAAGGCAGGTTTGCATCCCATCAATAATTACATGTGGGTTGTGAGGACAGTTATATGAACATACAAAACATGGAGCAATTAATTCTCCCTAGAATTGCAAAGATAGTAAGCAAGACATAGCAGAGGAAATAGCCAGTGAATAGAATCTTGAAGGACAATGATTTTTCCAGGAGGAAGACAGAGTGTGGGTATGCTAATGTGCTGCTGAACTTTCGTCAACTTGATACAAATGAAAGTCAGCTGGTGTCTTAGGGTTTTATTGCTGTGAAGACACCAAGGCCATGGAAACTCTTATAAAGAAAAACATTTAATAGGGGCTGGCTAACAGTTCAGAGATTTAGTCCATTACCTTCATGTTGGGAAAGCATGACAGCAGGCAGTCAGATATGGCGCTGGAAAGGGAACAGTTCCACATCTGGATCCACAGACAGCAGGAAGAGAGAGTGACACACTGGCCCAGCTTGAGTTTCTGAGACCTTGAAGCCCATCTCCTAGGGACACATCCAGTCTGACAAAAACCACAGTCACTCCAACAAGGACACACCTCCTAGTAGTGCCACTCCCTATGGGCTAAGGAGGTCATTTTTATTCAAACCAACACACCTGGGAAAGAGGAAACAATTGAAAAAACAAACTTCCTCCATCAATTTGGCCAGAGTGCATGTTTGTGGAGCATTTTCTGAATTAATGATTGATGTGGGAGGGCCCAACCCAATGTGGGTACCATTTCTGGTCAGGTGGTCCTGGGTTGAATGAGAAAACTAGCCAAGCAAGCTATAGAATGCAAAGCAAAAAGGAGCATTCCTCCATGATCTGTATTTCCATTCTGGCCTCCAGGTTTCTGTTTCTGAGTTCCTGCTTTGGTTTCCCTTGATGAGGGACTATAGCCTATAGCAAATAAACACTTTACTCCCCTAGTTTGTGGTCATTCCGTATATCACAATAGCAAACTAGGACAAGACAAATTTATTTCATGCCCAGAACACTGGTTGGGAAACTTAGATTTCCAAAAGCTTCCCAATGCTACTTTAGGCTTTATCTATGGACAGTCACTAAAAATTTTTGAAAAGACAAGTATCCTAACGATATCCACAGTATGGGAAAGCTATCTTAATGCACTATGAAGTCAGTTTGGAGAGTGCTAACATTATAATCAGGACAAGTTAAAAATTACAATAATTCATGAGAGAGATGATGAATACTGAAACTAAGGTATCTGAAATGAGGATAAAGATAGGATGGATTTGAGAAATATTTTAAGGCATAAACACTATACATTAGAGACTGAATAGATGTGAACAGTGAGGAAACATAAGAGACTAGGTTGTGTCATTCACCAAAGAAAATACAGGGGTTAGTTAGGAAGAGCTGTAAAATGTTACATTTGGAATATACCAAGTTTATGGTAGTTATAGTGATACTAATTAGCTTAAGGTTATGAAGCAGAAGATAAATTTGAATCTAGAATGATAAATTTGATCTAGAGTTGATGATTAACATGGCAACACAGAAAAGTTCAGAAATCAGAGGAACATGTATTATCCAGAAACATTATGCAATATTTCAATCAAACTGTTATTGTTATTTTACCCATAGTAAGGTTTCTTGTAGCGAGTAGCATGGAATCACACCTGATGGAGATGTATAATCAACTCCTGAGATGGCTAAGGCCTGACCTATGCTATGATCACGCAATGATTATCAGCTGCCTGCATATGCGTGAACCTATGGGCAATGCCCACCTGGCAGTTCGGGGTTGGCAGCCTTACTTAAAGGCTGGGAGAGAAAGAAAGAGAGAGAGGGGAGAGGAAGGAGAGAGAGAAAGAAGAGAGAGAGAAAGTGAATAAAGTCCTGGAATAAACTGCAGTGAGAAGAGCTCCGGTGGTCGCATTTTCCTTGCTGGACGAGGTGGGACGTGACAAGTGGTGGCCTTGTATGGGGAACCTCCAAACCTCTCTCCGTGGAGCCCAGAACTTGCTGCAGTCATGGGGTGTGCCGGTAAGATTGAGGAATCGCAATAAATGCGGGTTTTATGCTCTCACCTGTAGAAAAGGTAGAGCAGGAAAGTATAGCCACGACCAAAGTGGACAGTTTAAAATGAAACTAAAAGGAAGAATGGGATTTTAGAATGGGCGCTTCAACATCACACCTGATCTTTCTGGCTCTTAAAGAGCTGTTACAGAGCGCTTTGGAGAGGTTTTTGACTGAATGTGACACAATTGCTTCTTGGTTTGCCGTCTCTGGCAATCTTAATGTGTCATCCTGGGACAAACTTGGTAGAGATCTGAATTTTGCCACTGAACAAGGAATGCTAAGGAAGGGAGTTATATTCATGTGGTTTGAATTACTGAGGCCTCCAAAGTTTGCAGTGGGGTGTGAGCAGCTGCAGCTCCAAGGCCAAGGAGCTCTAGGTGGCTCCAAGGCCAAGCAGCACTGAGGGTCTGCAAAGCTGCTAACACCTGGACCTGCCTCAGGGCATAGAAGCTCAGCTAGCTAGAAGATCTGTTGGCTTGAACCTCCCTACTAGCCAGGGGCAACCAGCCCAGACCAGGTCGGGCCAGCCATGCCTCCACCTTCTGGCTTGTTGGGGAGGAAGTCTCCACCTCTCCCCTGTCACTGCAACCTGAGTCTAGCGCCACTGGAGAATGGCAGTAGATCGTAATAAATACCTTTAAGAATGCAACGTCCCCCACTCAGCAGAAAGTAGCCAGACAGATTGACAATGCCCAAATTCCCTAAAACACGGTTTAAGCGGGGCGGGGACCTTTCAGAGCAGAAGCAGGATCAGCTGGGTTGCTAGGGAAGATAAAAAGGTGCACGAGGAAGAAGGTGTCTTCTGTGCACTCAGCTGACAAGAATGAATGTGCCACGGGGGTATGGCAGCTGGAGTATGTTATTTAGGGGACTGCTGAAGGAGCAATGGTTTCTGACTGCTTCTCGGGTCATGGCAAAGCCACTCCTAATGACAGGAGCAGGCAGAGGAAAGCCAGGGAGGGGAAAGCAAGATTGCCTCCCCTTCCTCTCCTCTGTGCTGGCCCTCTGCTACCAGTTCTGACTGCCCTTGCTGCTGCTGCAAGCACAGCCGCGGCTGTGACAATTGGCTCAGCTTGGCTGTGAATGGAAGTATCTGGGGCTGTGTGTGATATGAAAAATTTAAAGAATTGTCTAGCTGTCTTTTAGGTAATTGGTCTGGTGAATTCAAACAACAACTGGAAAAGCTGAGAGTGACGATTGTGACTGTGAACTCCACAGGCATGGATACCAGCCTGGCAGAAGAACTATCTTCCTGGATCACTCCATGGATCATCTGAAGGAGTGGGTGGGAGTAGGAGCCCTAACAAAGTTTAATGGTGCTTGCCTGCCTGGTATGCCTGTGGTGCATTTGTCCCATAAGGGTTTCACAGCATCGCAATGCAGTTATGATCATTCAGGCCTTCACGGCCATTGAAGCAGGACAGTCTCCCCAAGTTTGGCTAGAGATGTAAGCGAGCACAGGATGCGAGGCTTGCGCACTGCACTTGAGGTAAGCATACATCAGCCTCAAGAAGAGCAAGTCTGATTGCATGTGGGTTGGTGTATAACTCCCACCTCTGTAAAAAGGCACCGGACAGGTCTAGTGTTCTCTGAGTGGATGACACCTGGACAAACACTAGTACATGTTCCATTTTTTTTTTTTTTTTTTTTGTTTTTTTCGAGAGAGGGTTTCTCTGTGGCTTTGGAGCCTGTCCTGGAACTAGCTCTGTAGACCAGGCTGGTCTCGAACTCACAGAGATCCACCTGCCTCTGCCTCCCGAGTGCTGGGATTAAAGACCATCTTGTCTGTTTCTACTTTAAAGGTCCCACCTTGATTTAAATTAGAGAGTTCTGCTCTCTCAAGGTTATTGTCAACAGGTGTGGCTAATATCCAGACCTTGTATTTTCAGGTATAGAGAAGTAGATCTGTATCTGCCTCAAACAAAAGTCTAAGGACCCAACTAAGTTCCTACTCCCTTAGGGAGATAATAGATTCTACCCAGGGAATGGTTTGCCTACAGAATATTTTTGTCTAGGGTGAACGTTCCTTGTCTTGTTCTGGCAACAGAATATTTAACTAGGAATGAATGGTCAGCTCATTCCTTGTATCATGTGGATGCAGGTTTTTTTTTTT
>NW_026068143.1:3377437-3379633 GCF_014885135.2 Alexandromys fortis | reverse complement strand
CAAAGATATGTAATCAAAGAAAAAAAAAAAAAAAAAAAAAAAAAAAAGAAAATTAAGACTTAGAAGCATTGTCTGAAAACTGTTCCGGTGGTCATTATCTATGTATATTATGTTATAATGTAAAATAGGTGGCAAATGGAGTAAGAACCATTTATTGTGTACCACTTATACTAAGGCACCAAGGACCTTTAGTCTCCATGGAAGAATATGTCATATGAATACTATAGCCGTATACTGTATATGAATACTGTAGTCTCACATGGTAAGCCTGAGGTCACCTCTATTGGCATCCTGCTTAACATGCAAGATGAATGTGGTTTCTACTTAAGGGGCACTATACAAAGAAGTAAATGTGGCATGGAACAAATGGGAACTCACCAGCTAAACTGACCCTCTCTCTGCCAAAATATTGGAAGTTTCCATCACATTAAAGCCATCCCAATTCTTAAGAGGGATTGCACTTGAAAGGTAACACTCAAGAGACTGTCTGATTTGTATGAATTCTGTCTGACAATTTCCCCCCATACCTTTACTTTGAGGCTTCCAACATTTTTTCCAGGAGTAGGAATTGAAGCCAGACGTTCCTAGGCAAGCATCCTACCACTGAGTTCTCGCTCCAAGCCCTACACACTTTTAAAGGAAATTAGAGGAGTAGACGGTATTTGTAGCTTTGTGTTTCATGCAGCCTTTGTCTCAGCTACACAGCCCCACCACTGTAGTTGAGAAGTGGACATGGTCAAAAACATAGGGGAGGTTACATTTGCTATAAGGACATTCATTTGTCTGTTCTCTGATCTATATTAAAATGGGGGCCAATCCTGAAGGATGCCAAATTGAAAGCTGAAGATCAGAAAGCTACATTACCAGATCACAATAGATTAATCATTTTTGGAAAGGAAGGAGAATTCTAGTACCAGAAATATTAGACAGTCACATAAACCATGTTCTCTCAGAGGTACAAGAGGCTGCCTCACGTATTTCTTCCATCATTGGCGGTACTGCCAGAAGTTCTTGACAGAATTGTTCTACTGGCTTAAAACATTCTCCTGAATTTAAAGGGCATATATGTAATACAGTGAGTGACGCATTAATACTGAATTAGTTTACCTATCAACTTGCTGACACTTGGAAGTGAACAAAGACCAGGGGGAAGGAATTCAAGATGAACTCAATGTCTTTATAGGTTACTTATAATTTTTTCATTCTTTTGGCACTACAATATGCTTTTACGCCAGTACAAGCTTTGCTATACATCTCACCTTTTGTCACAGCTTCTTGTCTAGAAATTCATTCAGAGATGTTAATGGCTATTCTCCTAAATTTAGGAGACCCTGATGTAGACACAGATGCTAAGAATGAGATATTTTTAAATTACTACTTGTACTACCGAATTACTATTTCTTGCTTTGTTTTTTCTTTTTTTATTAATTTATTTATTAAAGATTTCTGCCTCCTCCCTGCCACCACCTCCCATTTCCCTCCCCCTCCCCTAGTCAAGTCCCCCTCCCTCATCAGCCCAAAGAACAGTGAGGGTTCCCTGCCCTGTGGGAAGTCCAAGGACCTCCCACCTCCTTTCAGGTCTAGTAAGGTGAGCATCCAATCTGCCTAGGCTCCCACAAAGGCAGTACATGCAGTAGGATCAAAACCCAGTGCCATTGTTCTTGACTTCTCAGCAGTCCTCATTGTCCGCTATGTTCAGTGAGTCCGGTTTTATCCCATGCTTATTCAGACGCAGTCCATCTGGCCTTGGTGAGTTCCCTATAGATCATCCCCATTGTCTCAGTATGTGGGTGCACCCCTTGTGGTCCTGAGTTCCTTGCTCGTGCTCTCCTTCTGCTCCTGATTTGGACCTTGGGATTTCTGTCTGGTGCTGCAATGTGGGTCTCTAACTCTGTCTCCTTTCCTTGCCTGATGAAGACTGGTGGGGATGCAAACTTGTACAACCACTTTGGAAAGCAGTGTGGCGGTTTCTCAGGAAATTCGGGATCAACCTACCCCTGGACCCAGCAATACCACTCTTGGGAATATACCCAAGAGAGGCCTTATCATACAACAAAAGTATATGCTCAACTATGTTCATAGCAGCATTGTTTGTAATAGCCAGAACCTGGAAACAACTGAGATGCCCTTCAATGGAAGAATGGATGAAGAAAGTATGGAATATATACATATTAGAGTACTACTCAGCAGTAAAAA
>NW_026068143.1:3357317-3371580 GCF_014885135.2 Alexandromys fortis | reverse complement strand
GGACCCAGCAATACCACTCTTGG
This sequence comes from Alexandromys fortis, assembly GCF_014885135.2. NCBI lineage: Eukaryota > Metazoa > Chordata > Mammalia > Rodentia > Cricetidae > Alexandromys > Alexandromys fortis. The sequence continues at coordinate 3,371,557 of NW_026068143.1, read as the reverse complement.
GAATATACCCAAGAGATGCCCTATCATACAACAAAAGTATATGCTCAACTATGTTCATAGCAGCATTGTTTGTAATAGCCAGAACCTGGAAACAACTGAGATGCCCTTCAATGGAAGAATGGATGAAGAAAGTATGGAATATATACATATTAGAGTACTACTCAGCAGTAAAAAACAATGACTTCTTGAATTTTGTATGCAACTGGACGGAAATAGAAAACACTATCTTAAGTGAGGTAAGCCAGATCCAAAAAGAGGAACATGGGATGTACTCACTCATAATTGTCTTCTAGCCATTAATAAAGGACAATTGAGCCTATAATTTGTGATCCTAGAGAAGCTAAATAAGAGGGTGAACCCAAAGGAAAACATATCGTCATCCTCTTGCTTTTTTTTTTCTATTTAAAAAAGAAAAGTTTTAAATGTGTTGTTGATGAAAGCAATATATTTAGAAATGGCATTAGGAAAAATACAGGTATCTTTTCATGGTTTTCTTCCTTTGTTACACTTAGCTTTTGTTTAAAGCATGCACTATAGCATGTTAGTAGGTAAATTTCCAATTTGCATATCCTTGAGATGACAGAACCATTGGCAAGACTCTTCTCACTGGATAGAATTCATCTGAACTTCTATGTCATATATTACATACATCCAATGATACAGGGTGTTTAGGAAAGCTATCTAAATGAAGTCTCCTAAACAGGAAATATTTTGATGGAGGAAGGTCATTGGCTAATAAAGAAACTGGCTTGGCCCATTTTATTGGTTAGAACATAGGTGGGTGGAGCAAACAGAGAATTCTGGGAGGAAGAGGAAGTGAGGTCAGACCTGACAGCTCTGCTCTCTGGAGCAGAGACGCCATGCTCAGGTCTCCTGGGTAGACTCGACAGCTCTGCTCTTTGGAGCAGAGACACCAAGCTCCGCTCTCCCAGGCAGCTCTGACCCAGGATGGACGGAGGCTAGAATTTCCCCAGTAAGCGCACCTTGGGGTGCTTACACACATTACTAGAAATGGGCTAGTCCAGGTGCGAGAGTTAGCTGAGAAGAGGCTAGATAGAAATGGGCCAAGTGGTGTTTAAATGAATACAGTTTGTGTGTTGTTATTTCAGGCATGAGCTAGCAGGCGGCCGGGGTGCTGGGGACACAGCCCCGACACTTCTTATTTCAACAATATTTAGTGAGGTTTACAGTTAAGGGGAAATTTATAACATGGAAATTAAAATATTTTAAAACTTTGTAACTAACTGATACAGATATTTGTCAGCTATTATTAGCTGGCCATTCTGTTTGGCATGGCTTTTCCTTCCCCAGTCTTTATGTTTTATCGTGCAGTATAATTTCCCTGATTATGTTTATTGTCTCACTTTAGCCCCTTACAAGTCACACTCCATGAGAGCAGAGACCTTTGTGTATTTTAATATACCAAAGGAAATTAAAGTCACAGTATTCAGGCCCAGATAAGTGTCTTTACAAGTAAGTACACAATAAATAATTATCGACTGAATGATAAAAGTGAGCAAGCAAGAAAGAAAAGTAAAACTACCTTCTGCTGAAGACCAACAGGGAGGGATAATAGAAAGATGCTTTCTATTTGCAGTTCCCAAGATGTATTCCGTAACTACTTAGACAAGTACTAGTATGCTCTTTCACAATAAAAGCGATTGGTTTGCCAGTAATAGATCAATACCATCACCTATTGGCTATGACCCAATCTTGGCTAACAGAATCTGAAGGAAAACTCTTCATAGATTCTTCCAGAAGAATATTTCTCCCAAATTAGAAAGAAGTCTTCATAGTATGTAACATCATCTTATAAAATATTAATGTATGTCCCTGTGATGCTTGGAATAAGTTGAAAGTACCAGTCAAATTTCCCATAGGGACAAAACACAGTTTTTGCAAAATCTTGATTTATAGATATCAACAAGGTACTGAATCAACTGCCTTTCTTCTACAGTTCTTGTAGTTGGAGAGAAAAACTATATTCTTCAGCCAATTTTTATCATATTTTCTCTCATTTGACTGCCTAAAGCATCCTGAAACACCATGAAAAATTGCAAACACCAAAACATAATAGCATGTTCAAAAAACAAAAAGACAAATTATTTTCAAACATAAAAATTCTTGAGCATAATATGTATATCCATAAAGTTACAGTAATAATTATAAATAAATTTCACCTACTTATTACAGCTGTTACCAAAAGGGCTACTTAAAAATTATTTTGTTCAGTGTTCAAATGGTATACAATTTTGAAAGTATTCTAGTGTTAAATTTTAAATATAGTATCAAGAAGACATTTAAATGAGGAGGAAATAGTAGAGAAACTTTATCTTAAAGTTTTATTTATAAGTTTATTTTAAGTTTTGTATTTTAGACTAAACAGCAAGTATCTGGAAGTATTTTCTGGTATATGTCATCTAATAACTGAAGATGGTTTATGACACTAAAAGTAATTAGCATTCAAATTAATAGTTAAAGATTGTGAGGGGCATCTATTTGTATGTTCTATCTAGAATAGTATCTTGTTCACCAGTAAAATTATGTTTATAATGATATTCATATTTAAGATAATATTGTAGTTTTTATACGTCTCTAATTTATATTAAGAGTAGGCAATAGAGGGGAAACAAACATACCATTTCAAATTCCACCTACCCTAGTTTCAGTAAGTTTGAGTCATTGTGTACTACTTGTGAAATTTGAAAACTAAAATACAATAATGCCATCAAACTGAATTCTCAATCAGATATAACAAGGATTAAGAAGGTTCCTTAAAGAACAGACTGAGCAGCTTCCATTTCAAATGCAAATATTTAAAAGGCTGTCTGGCCCATTTCCAGCTTTTGAGGAATGCTGTTCATTCTTTGACTTTCCCCTTACTGACTCATAAAGAATACCAGGCAAGCCTGAATGCCACAAAAGAGTTCTTATGGAAAGCAAATCAAAGGAGATACATCAATACAAATAATAGTTGTTTCATAACTAAAATTATAATATGGTTCAAGCATTTTAAACAACAATAACAAAAAAAAAAGCCATTTAAGAGACTTTATTTCAGACTATTGAAATTTTGATCAAGAAGAAAATGTGAAGAAAACGTGGGAAAATACATGTTCACATAGATATATTCAGGATATCTGTTCTCATTTTAAATCACATTAGTTTTGTTGGGGAATTTTTTGGTAATTGCCAGTTGTTTATATTATAAACAGTTTTCATTTATAAACAGACAGACACTGTTGTTAGGTAAGTAATAGTTTTACATCAAAAGGCACAGCAGGTACTGTGCTAGGAAATGCTAGGAATAGGCCTGGGTATCCAGTCACCATTACTGATTTAAGGATCCTTGTCTTGAGGAAGTATGATGGGTGTGTATTGTGTTTAAAACAAAAGTAAGATTCCACTGGTCCCTTTATAGGTGGTGTACAACCACAGTGATTGTCAGCAAGCTGCCAAGACCAGGTGCTGGTAAAAAGACACCATCAACTGAGCCAATTAACATTTTTTTATCACAACTAAAGACGTTCCAGTAGATGGCAATATCCACTAAATTCTGATGGATATTTCCCCACAAGCACAGTCAATTATCACAAGTTAAAAATTTTTAGAATTTAAACTTTCATAATACATTCTGTCTATTTTAAGATAAACAAACTCACATTTTAGATACATATATGCGTGCCTGGAAAGATATATATTCCAAGGTATTAATACTGATTAGATTTTGAAATGAATAACCAATTATTTTTTGTAATTTTGTCTATATGTTATGATTTTCTTTCAATTTGCATGCATGGCTGATAATAAAAATAATTTAAAAAAAACTATCTGAACCAGGATATTTTGAACAATATAGACAATATTATTAACAAAAAACAAGGTTTCCAAAGTGCTTTAATTTATCTAGTACAGATTTTGCTTGTAAATTTGGATTTTCTAAGTGATACTAATAAAACCAAAAGTCCTTAGCAGATAACCCTGAAGCAGACTTTTTCTTCTTTCACTCATGCATATTATTGGTATCTTTCACATATGGGCTTTACCTACCAGATGCCATTAGTATCCACTCCTTAGTTGTGAGAACCAAAAAAGTCTCCAGATCTTGCCAAATGTCCTTTGGAAGACAAATTCACCCCTGGTTGAGATGCACTGGCCTAAACTAATAGCATACAAATCAGTCTCTCAGGGTTGCTTTTGCTAGATAATCTGCCTCAATTGCCCTATTGTTCAGTACAGCTGTCAGTCCATAAGAATTAAATGAAGCTTGGTTACTGCTCATCTAAGCATATGGTGGATAACCTCTAGATCGTAATAATTAGCTTATAACTACGTCTCCAGGAATAAAATTGTTGTTTTTCCACTTTGAACTCAGCATGGAGCTCTAGGAAACAATACATATTTACCACTAAACTTAAAAATCAAAAGAAGCTTGAGGAGAATAAAAGAGAGAGAACATCTTTGGTCATAAAGGAAGAAAATCTGAACGCATCCACTTTGCACATGTCTCCCTTTCAGAGTCTTCTTTAAATCCCACCAAATGAAAGCATGTCCCCTGTGTCCTTACATGCTTTCCATATGCACTAATCCTCACTCACAATTTGTTCCCACTGGAGTGGAGTTCTGGAGGGCAAACGTTTTCAACTTCTTTTCTTTGGCGACTTAGGTTCACTTATTGTTTTCTTAATCCATTAAATCATCCAGACATATCCTTAGCTGTTAGCACTGTATTTAATCTATACAAGAAAAATTACAGCACTATACACTGGGATTGGGGAGATGAATGAGTGTTGGGGAGGCCTGCTTGGAGGAAGTGATTTGAACCAATTGATCAGCAACTGGAGGAGGTAGGAGGCAGGGGAAAAGGAAAAGAGGAAGATAAAAATTGCTCAGTGGGCATGATTCTAAGCAGTACTGCTTTGAACTGGCTTATACAGTGTCTAGGGAGGCTTTTCTGATTAAAGATTGATTAGTGAATAAACAAAGATGAAGCAGAATGAAAAAAAAAACTAAGAAAGCTGAGAGGTAGCATGGTTGCATTAAGTTCAAGGATTTTTCCAGTTCAGGTTACAGTAAGCATACTCCAAGTGACCTTAAGGTACTTTTGGCCAGTCTCAGGAACCCTGACAAGGTCAACTTATATCTGGTACGGCATATCTTAGAATTATGTCACTTCTTAAGCGTAACTCAAAAATAACTTATTTATACTTGGAACATGGCTATGAAAAATTCTATATGACATATTGACAGAACGAAAGATACTGCATTTTGTATAGTGTTTCTAATTCTTAGTAGACTTTAACATGAAAAGAGATCATTAAAATGATTTGTCTAATATGTTCACAGTTAACTATTTAGATTTTATAAAGGGTAAAATTTAGCTTGTCATATGCAATTCTGATCATTTTTAGAAACATTTATGATACTTTAAGTCTTATAATATTAACGAAAAGTCTATACACATATTTTGAAACCCTTCACACTAGTAAATTTCTTTACAATGTTGCAGAATTTGGAGTTTCTTTACACTATATAAACCATTATAATATATTCCTTTAGTTCTTTATAACATAATGGTTAGTTTTTCTATATAAGGAACAATCATATCAGAAAAAATAGGACATCCATTTCTAACCCAAAGTAAACAGTAAAAAAGAATACAACAGTTGAGAGCTGACATCTTTTTGTAAAGGAGAAGTCAATGATAGCCATATATAATACACTCAAGTCTTTCGACAGCTCTGGAATGAGGAATTCTGGTCAAATATTCTACTTAATAGAATTGCCATATATTTTACATGGTTCTCCTATTTTCAAAGAGTTGCAATAGATCAAAATATACCGAGGCCTATGTAGCTAGGGTGGTCGCAGCTGAGCTCAAAGGGAATTATCTGGGTGTATGTGATTAACTAGAGGGAATGGGTAGGCCCTTAGGGCTGTATTTGCATGACAGGATTTATGCTGGCATTTTATTTATTCTTGGCTTCTAGAAAAGGGAAGTTATAAGCTGTGATGACTGAACAAAAGAGGAAGGAGGGCAGTGAGGGGTTTATGGTATTAGTCTTTCAGGAAGCTAGGACTTAAAACATTTTTTAGAGTTTCTAAGGAGAAGGAGGTCAGGAGAGAAGGGAAAGAAACTGTTTTTATGAAGTGTTCTATGAATCATGACTTCTTAAGCACTCAAGAACTTGTGGCAAAAATTGGCACAGCAGGACACTGTACTTTGGGCCTGTCGTCCATATTTCCGTAGAAGGTGACTCAAAACAGCTTTATGGGAAAAAAGATCTTGTCCAGTTGAGAACTAGAGCAATATATGGCAAATTGTCTTGTCCAATTTCCTAGCTGACTTGTGAGCAAATGTCAAAGGGTAACCATAGATAACATGTAATCAACATGCATGCAAGTATGTGGTAACTCCAGATGTGCCCATGGGAATACAAACTGTAGGAGTTTGAGTTCAGTTTGAGGAGCGGTAGGGAGAAGAGATTATTAGGAATGTTTGGATTATTGTTACTAAGGCAACCTGCCTCTGAATTACTAGAGACTTGGGAGTGATAAGATTTTAGACAACAGTTTTATTACTGATTAAGACTTTACTTGGTTAAACAAAGTGTTTCATTTTTAAGCCCATTATTTTTTGCCTTTTCTTTTTGAAGGGGTACAGCACTAATCATTCATTTAAATGTGAAGAGCTTAGGAAATTAAGGTTTTAAAATGTGTCAAATAACTTAGTCCTCTTAGATCAGGAATTATATACACAATCTTTGTCTGTAAAAACTCACCCTTGCCTCTTTAAATTCAAACTGCCTTTAATGAAGAATGAAAATGTTCTGTATATTACCAATTTAGTCCTGAGTCTAACAAAATGAAGATGCTCATTTTTGTTTATCAGTTACAGTTTAGACTCAAGGAAGATCAAAGTACTCTCAAGGGGATGATGGCATAAGGCAAATGAGGACTTCTTAAAATTAAGTGTTTCTATGACTTGAGAAATGCCTCAGTATTTAAGTGAACTTGCTGCTTTTCTAGAGAACCCAGACTGAATCTCCAGAACCTTCATGGTGGCTCACAACCCTCTATAACTCCAGTTCTAGGCTTGTGAAAGCACCGGTATAAAAGCAATGTACAGACATACATCAGGCATAACACTCATGCATATAAAATATGAGATTTTTTTTAAAAAAAAAGTTAAAGAGTAGATCTGTGCATTAAAATTTGAAGTATATCCATAAGTGAAAATGGTTACACAGATATCCCTAACAGAATATTTTTTCATGTTGGGTTTTCTCCTAGAATTAATGCAGTTTCCTATAACATTTCATATATTTTGAATAGCAGTTTTTCTGTTTGTTTGGTTTTTGTGTGTGTGTGTGTGTGTTTGTACTGCTTTACAAAATTAAAGGAGAAGCCTGGCACTGTGGTCTATGCATGTAATCATAGCACTAAAAGGATGGAGGCAGGAGGACCAACTAATATAAGGCTAGCCTGAGTACTTGAAAACATGTCTCAAAACAAAAGTTAAGAGTTTAAAGGAATCATTTTTTAACACAGAATATTATTTCTGAAAATGACATACTAGTGCCTGCGTTGTTATAATTCCCTATAGGACCAAGTAAATATTTTAACAATTACATGTTAGCGTGTCAGACTTTCTTTATTACTGAATCTGGATTACCAAAGTTTTTCTCTGTTCTGCCAAACTCTAGCATCTCTTAGGAACTCATTGCTGTCTTTTTCTGATTCTACCTTCAAGATTTGACTTTTCCTAATGTAGAAAGAATCACAGATATGGTTGTGAGTCAAAACTAAAATAGTGTCTATAAGGTTAGAAAAATTGACTGAGTCAAGAAACATTTCAGAAGTACAAGATGCCATTTATCCTCCTAACACATTCACCATTTTAATGCTTATGTAAAAGCTATTCCCAAGTTTATTTATCAAATAAACTGTTGCACATATTTATTTTGTTGAGGGAAAAATCTGTTGGAATAATTAATAGTTATAAAAACATCTTTTTAAGTTCTGTCAATACATTTAACAACTTTACAAAGTTTTATTCCTCTATTTCTAGTATATGAGGTATAGAATGAAGACACACACAACAAATATTTATTGAGTGCCTGGGTAACATACTGTTTATTAAAAAACACACTCAGAAGCAGCAGAAATCTGACAGATTTAAAAGAGAAAAGAAGTATTTTCTATAATTTATTTGGAGCTATGAATGTTATTGAAGTAAAATACTTGCCTCAAACACTTTTCCAACAGCTGAAATTAATTTTCATATTGTATGGTGGTGAAACATATAAGGCTCACTGGTTCTGAATATTCTATTCAAAATATCTCAAAGAAAAGAGTATTTGTGCAGTCAACTATTTGAACTAGTAGAGTGATTGAAGCAAAAAGGAGAATAGGCAAAAAGATGTTTATTTAAACAGTACATAAATATGGAATTGAGTTTCTTCCATAAAATATTCAACTTGAATTTAGGGGTTATTAAATAATGTTGCCTCTATGCCATTTTAAAAACTGACGAAATCTCAGATAAAAGAACTAATAAGGCAATCTACATTATGAATTTGGAGATGTATCTAATTATATATATATATATATCATATACATATAAATCTATGTCTTGAATAGCTTCAATATACTCACTAGCTGAGTGATAGATAATATACATGATATTAACAATGAATAGATCACTATCCCCTAGATATTTCCTAATTTCTTTTTCCATCATTGGAATGTGAGAATTTTGAAAAAGGACTTAATCTATAATGTCAGCTCTTTTTCTTTATTTCTGTATTTTCTATCTCTCAGAAGATGACTGAGGAAGCTTTTTTTGTCATATGCATTTTGTTTATGCTACACATGCCAAATAGATGTCCCAAGATGAAACTCTGAGCTCATTTGGAAGTCATTTTTGGTAGCACATGAATCAGAACTCTTATTTTCTTCTCAGCACTACTGGTATTTTATTGCTTCCATCTATAGTCCAATATGCTTTTAGTGCTAAGAACCCTGAGGCCAAACACACAAAGCACTAAGAAAATAGGAACTTCTAGCGATTCCAATTTTTGTCTCTCTTTTGGGGTTCTTCTCTCCCCTGAGAGAGTGAAATCACTTTAAGCTCACCATGAAACAGGAACATGGTGAGCATCAGTGATTGAATGAAGCCGGAGATGTTGATTTAGGAGTCTTTGACTTATAGGTCAGGTGTAAAACCCTTAAACATGTTTATCAAAGTCTGCTTGTCAAACTCCTATGGATTTTTTTCCAGACTCTGTCCAAATGTCAAGGTCCTTATGAAGACTTTTCTGGTCACTACAAGCAGAATTAGTCTCTTCCTACTTTGTATTATTACTATATCCTAACATATTACTATATGTCAACACACAGTAAATTCTAATGAATGTACTGCCTCGACTCATAGAAAATAGACAAACAGTTTCTTCCCTTAATGTCTGGCTCAGCACATCAAATCAAGCTGATTCTCAATAAGTAATTAAAAGAATGGTCAGAGAATAAATAATAATACCCTTCATTTGCACATCATAGGTTACAGGAAATCAATGCTCAGAGAGGTTACATGAACGACCCAATTCAAGACTGCCAATAAGTTGTACACCAAGTTTGTATGTCAGAAAAGTTAACCACAGGAAAAGATTAACAATAATAATGAAAGTAATCAATTATACCAATGTCTTATAATAAAAGATATTTACAACCTTTGAGTTGGTTACCTCGGGAATCTTTCATTTAATTATTGAGATCTCTAATTGACCTGAACTATGGAAAGAGAAACTAGAGATAGGAGTGTTACTCATGTGTTTATGCATCCATATTATATTTATAATTTTCACAGTTTGAAAATTGTCTGACTACTTTTTATGAGCTCTCTTATTGCTAACACAGAGTAATTATGGGTGAGCTGAAAAATTAAATATGTATCTTCGTTAAGGTTCAAAAGCCAATCTCAGCTTTTATTTTCAGCAAGGACATAAAAAGCAATTAAGATATTTATCAAAGTTTGGTGTAGTTTGTACTACTACCAGAGTTGTTGGTTCAACTTTTCAGATATGCCCTGATTTTTATCTAAAGAAGTAGGAGGAAGTGGTTTCCCCAAGACTATTCTTATCTAAAATTGTCTAAGTCCTATTTAAATCAAACCACTTTATGGGGCAATATCACTGATTAAGAGTCCCACTTAACAAATAACTGTTTTGGTGACAGGAAGACATCTCAAATGACAAATAATATGGCTGTTGACCTTCTTGCTGGGGATAAAGGTCTATAACATGGAATAAGTACAGTCATTAGATGTATAAAGATGTCAATTCAAGTTTTTAAAAACCAATCAACAGGACTTACCATGTTTTAAAATACATTACTCACCAAAAATAGGCTTCTGAAGTTGTTGAGATCACCAAAAAAGTCTTCTATAGTTACTGTGTTTGGATCAAAAATGAAGTATTCTCCCAGGTTCTCATAAAGCTTCACCATATTGTTGTGCATGGTGGACAATTTTTCATATTGCTCTCTGGCATTCTTTGTAAAGCTGTAACTTTGCATTAAGGAATGTGATCCTTATAATATTTCAGAGGCACTGTAAATACACACACACACACACATTTGTTTGCTAGAACTGCCATGATAAAGTACCACATACTGGGTGCTTTCAACAACACAATTTTTTTCATATATCCAGAGGCTAGAACTCTGAGTGAAAGGTAAGTTTCTTATGCGGCCTCTCTCGTGGTGGCTTGCAGAACGCTGCCTTCTTGTGTAATTCCTTACTTGTTTGGTTGTGTGTGTTCAAATCCCCATTTCATAAAAGGCTATCTTTCATGTAGTATAAACACATAACTTAATAATTTTTTATCTTAATTACCTCTTTCTTCAAATATAGTTCATTCTGAGGAACTTCCAATTTGGAGGAACTTGGATGAAGTATGGTGTGTGTAGGGCACATCACACAAGTAAGTACAAGGGTTATCGCAGTTATATAGCTCACCAGCTTTGAAAATCTTTTAACTGGACAGAAACGTTTCATATATAACATGTAGGACAGCTTGTTAGAACATATTTGTTAAATAAAACCACATAGATGCATAATCAGGAAACTACCTCCATTTCTGTATGTATGAATTTATTATATGTGTGTATATAAATATATGTATATCCATGTAGAAATACATATAAAATATACATAGCCCATATGAAGATGAAAGGAATAGAAAAAAGAAAGGTCCCTCTTACCATTCTTTCACCTTCTTCCTCTAAAGCACCCGAAAAAGAATTCTTTTAATTACCTGTTGAATAAGTTCTATGACCTTTAGTCCAGTGATGCCAACTTTATACCTATAGGAAAAAGATGACATTGCCTCTAAAGAACATCATAGAGATGTACAATAGTGTGTTTTGTTAAATTGTTCCCATTTTTTTTCTCACACTTGGCTTTCCATGACTATGTATTCTTCATCAAAACTTTTGCTTAAAATATACACTCAACTCTCATTGGCATGTTCAATTCTGTCATCTCTCATGTCACAGAAAATGTAAATTTCCATGTGCAGCAGACACTGCTCATTTGTTTCCTGGCTGCCCAGGCCGCAAATAATAATATAGAAACTATATTAATTAAACACCATTTGGCCAATGGCTTAGACTTCTTATTAGCTAACTCTTGCATCTTAAATTAACCCATTTCTATTAATTTGTGAATCACCATGGGGTTATGGTAAGATTCTGACTGGCAGCTCACGTATTTCTCTTTTCGCAGCTACATGGTATCTCCCTGACTCCGCCTACTTTCTCTCTATATGTCTGTTAGGATTGCAGTCTGGCTTTACTGAGCCATTGGACAAAAAAAGCTTCTTTAATAACCAATGATAATAAAACATGTTTATAGCATGCAGAGGAGAATCCCACATCAATGTGGTGGCTCATGCTTGTAATCATGCATTTAAGTTTAGTCTGTGCTACACAGCAAGACCTTGTCTAAAATTAAAACTTTATGTAATATTCTACCTATCTATGTATCTATCTATGTATGTATCTATGTATGTATCTATATATCTCTATTAATGTTTTAAAACTATTGAAAATAAATTGTAAAATGAACTTTTATGACTAATAAATACAAAACCATGATTATGCTGACTAAAATTTCTAGTTCTGCACTAAGTATGATGAATATTTTAAAGACTTACATATGGTCTTTCTTCTTCGGTGAGGTAATTGTTGAATGCTAATTCATAGGAGTGTAGAGAACAGTAAGGGAATAATTGTGAAGAAAAGAGGAAGCCAAATCAACATTTAAAATTGGAGTTAAGTTCATTAAAAATGACGGGTGATCATAGAAGTAAAGTTGTAACATGGGTCCAAATGTACTTCCAGTGGGCATACCACTTTGGTTTTTCTAATGGAAGCAATGCAGAAATCAGGTCATTTCTGTAAAATTATTCTACAGCTGACACTTACAGTATATACCATGATTTTGAAAATGAGATATCACTTATCTATGGTCTTTTTAATACTGCTTAACTATTAGCACTAACTCTCTGCTAAAAAGTATAATTAAATCATTCAGCCCTCAAGTCTATTGTGACATTAATAGACCTGAAAGAATGAATACTTTTATAACTGCCTTTTTTCATAATATGCACATGCTCCATATACATTTTGATTTTATTATTGAAAAGTACCTCCATATAATTTTTACTTTTAACACTATGTTTGGATATTAAACATCCTGTTTCAGTGGAGCAGAAATGAAACAGTAGTCTTTATTTCTAAGCACAGAATTTAAGTGATTGTTTTATTTCCTTACTGCCCCCCCCTACACACACACAAAGAAAAAAAGAAAAAGGAAAAGAAAAATAAAGATTCATGCCAGAAACATACTGGGCAGAAACACATTGCAAAGGTCACTTAAGTGTAATCATTTGTAATGTAGATTATGAAAATGTATATTTCAGGATGTCCAACTTCTGTAAACCAGTGAAAAAGTCAAAGCTAACAAGAAAGGCAAAGTTCGGCTGAGGAGCTCCATCTGGACTGGTGAGTGTGTGCTATCCAGCAGCGGATTGTCCCGGAAGAGAGCACAAACCCCCCTCCCCAAGCTCCTTCTGCAGGGCTGTCTATCTTACACACGACCTCCCCCCCCCCAAGATGCTTGCCTGATCTGCAAGGTCCTTTGCTTAGGAACAGGTTTCTGCTCCTACACTAAGGCTACCCACCCAGAGCAGTGAGTGCCTGCCTACTACTGGGAAGGCCTCAAAAACCCCCAAAGGGAGTGCAGGTACCTTCAGCTTACGTGGCATGGTCTCCTGTGTTCTACACATCCCCGCCCTGCCCCCCAAGCTCCCCCTTTTGTCTGCGGGTCATTGGACTACCAGTCGTCCATGTTTTGGTGCTGAGGAGTTTCATCTGGACGACAACGGTTCCTGCTTCTACACTGAGGAGATACACCCAGAGAGTCAGTCACAGCAAAGTCTGGACCAAGACACCAGACCTCTCCTGGCTCGATTTGAAGGAAGAGATGGGAAGGCACCAATGAAAGAATTCCTCCAACAACCTGAAAGGCTACATGAAATCACCAGAATCCAGGGATCCAGAAATAAGAAGAATTGTACACCCTACTCCAGAAAAATTAGAAGAAATAGACTCAAAAGTGAATTATATGAAAATAATGGAGGACCTTAAACAGGAGGTGAAAAACTGCCATAAACATTTAGAGATTACAAACAAAAAGGGAGAGGAAATGAATAAATTGCTCAAAGATACCCAAGAAAACCAAGAGAAACAAGAAAAAGCAATCAAACAGGTAAGGGAAACGGTTCAGGACTTGAAGAATGAAATGGAAGTAATGAAGAAAACACAAACCGAGGGAAGGATGGAGATGGAAAATCTGGGTAAACAAACAGGAACTACAAAGACAAGTACTACCAACAAATTACAAGAGATAGAAGAAAGAATATCAGATACTGAAGATACCATAGAGAAAATAAACACACTGATCAAAGAAAACAGCAAAACCAACAAATTCTCATCACAAAACATTCAGGAAATATGGGACACAATAAAAAGACCAAACCTAAGAATAATTGGAGTAGAAGAAGGAGAAGAGGTGCAACTCAACGGCCCAGAAAATATATTTAATAAAATTATAGAAGAAAACTTTCCCAACCTAAAGAAAGATGTACCTATGAAGGTTCAAGAAGCATACAGAACAC
>NW_026068143.1:3343929-3352326 GCF_014885135.2 Alexandromys fortis | reverse complement strand
TCACCAATGGACAGGTCAATCAGACAGAAACCTAACAGAGAAATAAGAGGATTAAGGGAGGTAATGAATCAAATGGACTTAACAGACATCTATAGATCATTCCACCCAAATAGGAAAGAATATACCTTCTTCTCTGCAGCTCATGGAACCTTCTCGAAAATTGACCACATACTCGGTAACAAAGAAAACTTACAGTTACAAAAAAATATTAGTAACCACCTGTGTTTTATCAGATCACCATGGATTAAAGTTAGAATTCAAAAACAATGCTACCCCCAGAAAGCCTACAAAGTCATGGAAACTGGACAGTCAACTACTGAACCACACCTGGATCAAGGAAGAAATAAAGAAAGAAATTAAAGTCTTTCTTGAATTCAATGAAAATAAAGACTCAACATACTCAAACCTATGGGACACTATGAAAGCAGTGATAAGAGGAAAGTTCATAGCACTAAGTGCCCACTTAAAGAAAATGGAGAAAGCACACATTGGAGACTTAACTGCCCACCTGAAAGCTCTAGGAAAAAAAAAGAAGCAGACTCTCCTAGGAGGAGTAGAATACTGGAAATAATCAAAGGGCTGAAATTAACAAAATAGAAACACAGAAAACAATCCAAAGAATCAATGAAACAAAAAGCTGGTTCTTGGAGAAAATCAACAAGATTGATAAACCCCTATCCAAACTAAACAAAGAGCGGAGAGAGAATACTGAAATTAACAAGATCAGAAATGAAAAGGGGGACATAACCACAGACACAGAGGAAATTCAGAAAATCATTAGATCTTACTACAAAAGCCTGTATGCCACAAAATTTGAAAATGTTAAAAAAATGAACACTTTTTTAGATAAGTACCATATACCAATGTTAGACCAGGACCAGGTTAACAATCTAAATAGACCTGTTAGTCGCAAAGAATTAGAAGTTGTTATAAAAAACCTCCCTACCAAAAAAAAAGCCCAGGTCCAGACGGTTTCAATGCAGAATTCTACCAGAACTTCCAAGAAGACCTAATACCTATACTCCTTAATGTATTTCACACTATAGAAACAAAAAAGTCATTGCCAAATTCCTTTTATGAAGCTACAGTTACGCCGATACCAAAACCACACAAAGACTCAACCAAGAAAGAGAATTACAGGCCAATCTCACTCATGAACATCGATGCGAAAATCCTCAATAAAATACTGGCAAACCGAATCCAAGAACACATTAGAAAAATGATCTGTTATGATCAAGTAGGCTTCATCCTACTAAAATCATCCCACTAAAATCAGGAACACGACAAGTCTGTCCACTGTCTCCATACCTTTTCAATATAGTGCTTAAAGTTCTAGCAATAGCAATAAGACAACATAAGGGGATCAAAGGGATTCGAATTGGAAAGGAAGAAGTTAAAATTTCATTATTTGCAGATGATATGATACTGTACATGACCGACCCCAAAAACTCCAGCAAAGGACTCCTACAGGTAATAAATGCCTTTAGTAGTGTGACAGGATACAAGATCAACTCCAAAAAAATCAGTTGTCTTCCTATACACTAAGGATAAAGAAACAGAGAGGGAAATCAGAGAAGCATCGCCTTTCACGATAGCCACAAAGAGCATAAAATATCTTGGGGTAACCCTGACCAAGGAAGTGAAAGATCTGTTTGACAAGAACTTTAAGTCCTTGAAGAAAGAAATTGAGGAGGATACCAGAAAATGGAAGGATCTCCCTTGCTCTTGGATTGGGAGGATCAACATAGTAAAAATGGCAATTCTACCAAGGGCAATTTATAGATTCAATGCAATCCCTATCAAGGTCCTATAGAAATTCTTCACAGATCTTGAGAGGACATTAATCAACTTTATATGGAAAAACAAAAAACCCAGGATAGCCAAAAAAATCTTATACAATAAAGGAACTTCTGGAGGCATTACCATCCCTGACTTCAAACTCTATTACAGAGCTTCAGTATTAAAAACAGCTTGGTATTGGCATAAAAACAGAGAAGTCGATCAATGGAATAGAGTAGAAGACCCAGATTTTATCCCACAAACCTATGAACTCCTGATTTTTGATAAAGGAGCTTTAATTCAATGGAAGAAAGAAAGCATCTTCAACAAATGGTGCTGGCAGAACTGGTTGTCAACCTGTAGAAGAATGAATATAGATCCATATCTATCGCCATGCACAAAACTCAAGTCCAAATGGATTAAAGACCTCAATATCAGGCTGAACACACTGAACCTGACAGAAGAGAAAGTGGGAAGTACTCTACAACATATGGGCACAGGAGATCACTTCCTACGCATATCCCCAGCAGCATAGACTTTAAGGACAACATTGAATAAATGGGACCTCCTGAAACTGAGAAGCTTCTGTAAAGCAAAGGACACTCACTAAGGCAAAAAGGCAACCTACTGACTGTGAGAAGATCTTCACCAACCCTGCAACAGACAAAGGTCTGATCTCCAAAATATATAAAGAACTCAAGAAACTCGACTTTAAAATGCTAATTAACCCAATTAAAAAATGGGGCACTGAACTGAACAGAGAATTCTCAACAGAAGAAATTCAAATGGCCAAAAGACACTTAAGGTCATGCTTATCCTCCTTGGTGATCAGGGAAATACAAATTAAAACAACTTTGAGATACTGTCTTACAATTGTCAGAATGGCTAAAATCAACAATGCCTTTGCTGGAGAGGTTGTGGAGTAAGGGGCACACTCATCCATTGCAGGTGGGAATGCAAACTTGTGCAACCATTTTGGAAATCAGTGTGGTGATTTCTCAGGAAATTCGGGATCAACCTACCCCAAGATTCAGTAATACTACTCTTGGGAATGTACCCAAGAGATGCCCTATCATATGACAAAAGCATTTGTTCAACTATGTTCCTAGCAGCATTATTTGTAATAGCCAGAATCTGTAAACAACTTAGATGCCCTTCAATGGAAGAATGGATGAAGAAAGTGTGGAATATATACATATTAGAGTACTACTCAGCGATAAAAAAACAATGAATTCACGAATTTTGTATGCAAATGGATCGAAATAGAAAACACTATCCTGAATGAGGTATCCCAGTCCCAAAAAGATGAACATGGGATGTACTCACTCATAATTGGTTTCTAGCCATAAATAAAGGACATTGAGCATATATAATTTGTGGTCTTAGAGAAGCTAAATAAGAAGGTGAACCCAAAGAAAAACATATAGTCATCCTCCTGTATATGGGAAGTAGACAAGATTTCCGGGCAAAACCTGGGAACTTGGGGGTGAGGTGGCATGGGGCTAAGCGGAAATGGGGTAAGAAACGTGAGAAGAGGAGAATGGGGGGAGCTTGGGGGAATGGGATGTTTGGGATAAAGGAAGGGTGGACACGGGAGCAGAGAAATATATATCCTAATTAAGGGAGCCATCTTAGGGTTGGCAAGAGACAACTCTAGAGTGGCTCTCAGGTGTCCAGGGAGATGTTCCCAGCTAGTACCTTGAGCAACTGAGGAGAGGGAACCTGAAATGACCCTATCCTATATCCATCCTGATGAATATCTTCCATATCACCTTAGAACCTTCATCTGGCGATGGATTGAGATAGAGACAGAGACCCAAATTGGAGCACCGGACTGATCTCTTAAGATCCAAATGAGGAGCAGAAGGAGGGAGAACATGAGCAAAGAGGTCAGGACCACGAGGGGTGCACCCACCCACTGTGACAGTGGAACTGATCTATTGGGAGCTCACTAAGGCCAGCGGGACTGGGACTGAAAAAGCATGGGATGAAACCGAACTTTCTGAACCTGGCAGACAATGAAGGCTGATGAGAAGCCAAGGACAATGGCACTAGGTTTTGATCCTAATACATGAACTGGCTTTGTGGGAGCCTAGCCTGTTTGGATACTCACCTTCCTGGTCTTGGATAGAAGTGGGAGGACCTTGGACTTCCCGCAGGGCAGGGAATCTGGACTGCTCTTCATTCTCGAGAGGGAGGTGGAATGGAGTGGGGGGGGACGGGGAGAGGTGTAAGGCAGTGAGGGGAGGCGGCGATGTGTGTGAGGAGGGGGAGGGAAATGGGGAGGAGGCAGAATTTTTTTTGGCAACAACTAAAAAAAAATAAAATAAACAACAAAAAAAGAAAGGCAAAGTTCTTACATGCCTCATTTATCCTAACATACATTTTTAGTGGCTAAAATATGTTTGTGTTATGAAACATAATTTTACCAATTTGTTTTTATAGGCCAAAAACTGTTTTCAGAAATTCTGTATTCCAAAGTGAGCTGGAACAAAGTGAGTTACAACATTCTATGAATAGTTTATCTTTGCAATAACAAGTGGAAAGCAGCCCAGCCTCAATGCTTTACTTACTTCTATAGTTCTACAATTATTTTCTGTATAAGGGACAGTCCTGAAATATTTCAAAATTGCAATCATGCCACAAAATCTTACATGGTACTCCACATTAAAAGAAAATAACTGAACTTGCTGGGCATGGTGGCACTCATTTTGAGGCAGAAGCTGGTGTATCTCTGTGAGTTCACGAGGCTAGCCTGGTCCACACAGAGAATTCCAAGCCACATGACTACATTGTGAGTTTCTGTCTCAAAAACAAAATCCAATAAAAAACAAACAAACAAAAAGAGAAAACCAAAACTAAACACCAATGAAATAAGGAGAAAGATTGAAACTATACATACAGCTCTTTTTGTTCAGTGTTACTCTTTCCCATGCCTTTATTTTACTTATAAAATTTAATTTTTGAAATACCACTAATGCAAGATATTGTTTGTCACTTGTCAGTGATAAAATAATGACTAAATGCCGGGCGGTGGTGGTGCATGCCTTTAATCCCAGCACTCGGGAGTCAGAGGCAGGCGGATCTCTGTGAGTTCAAGACCAGCCTGGTCTACAGAGCTAGTTCCAGGACAGGCTCCAAAACCACAGAGAAACCCTGTCTCAAAAAAACAAAAATAAATAAATAAATAAATAAATAAATAAATATGACTAAAGTCTTCATCTCTACCAGGAAGGAGTTAACATCCTAATATTAAAAATAATTATCTCATCCAAAATTGACATTTTTATATGACTAAACACCTACAATATACTTTTCTTCATATCATGTTCAATGTCCTTTTCAAAACAACCTTTTCTCAAAGACAATGAAATTCCATTATAATAGTTTTAAATTTGTGGGCATTAAACAGAAGTTGCTCATCCATGTAGGATTAAAATGTATAGTAACAGCCTCTGCCGTGAAAGCTAGATTATTTCATTTAGTAGAATGACAAGTTAAATTTGATTGTTGGGAGTTGGTTAAAGTTGCATATTTGTATCTGAATGTCATCACAGTAGATTCTTGGGAGAACACCAACTCTTCTAAATTGTTCTCTTCCACACTTATGGTGTTTGTGCACGCCCCATTTAAATAAATAAAATGTAATAAAAAATATATTTCTGGTATATGTAATGGGTGACTCACGCAGGAGGATAAGAGAAGGGTCCAAGGCCAACTGTGGCAACTTAGCTAATTTCTCCTTATTTATAATTTGAAGTAAATATCTTCTTAAGTGGAATATGTGTATAGAGAAGGTCAGAAGTATATTTTATTAGTGGAGTCCTAAACTGTTCCTATTCCATGTGATAATTTAAGGTTGAGGACAACAGATTTTAGAAAATATGCTGTCAAAACTGTGAATGATTTGACTGACTAGGCCAGAAATTCTGCTCGAAGCTGGGTTTTGAGAACACTCAGAAAGAAGCAGATAGCCATGCTCAGATCTAGCAAGCATAGTGGCAGGCACACTGTGTATAGTACAACTTCTGCCATAGCTCTCAGCTATCACTGAAGACATTGGTAAGAATGACAGCACCAAGGGACATTTGCTCCTGAATATCTAGACACATTAGCTTAGATGCCACAGAAAAGTGACCATAGATCTAAAGGAG
Source organism: Alexandromys fortis (assembly GCF_014885135.2). Classification (NCBI taxonomy): domain Eukaryota; kingdom Metazoa; phylum Chordata; class Mammalia; order Rodentia; family Cricetidae; genus Alexandromys; species Alexandromys fortis. The sequence continues at coordinate 3,346,393 of NW_026068143.1, read as the reverse complement.
TAGGGTTCTGTGAGGATTTTCCTGGGTTCAAAAGATAAAATGCACTCTTCCATCTATTCAAAAAAAAAAGCCCTGAACTATTTAGAGAGGAACCCTGGAAAAGCACTGAACTTTCTATAACGAGGGTAATTCATGGTAATTTAAATGCCACATTAAATATACTCATATAGTGGTGATATGGGACAGATCCAAAATATAAAGTAATCAAATATGAGAGGGCAAAAAGTCAATTCCAAACTTCTTTCCTTAGACCAGGTGGCTTTTAAACTCCTTGTACATAATAAAGAACACCCTCGAATTTTAAGCATGGAACTTACTTAAGAAACTGATAACTAGCCAGATGATAGTGTGCATGCCTTTAACCCCAGCACTCAGGAGACAGAAACAGGAGGATCTCTGAATTCGAAGCCAACCTGGTCTACAGAGTGAGTCCTAGGAGAGCCAGGGCTGTTATACAGAGAGACCCTGTCTCAAAAAACCAAAACGACAACAACAAAACAAGATGAGAACTAAAATCATATTACGCCACCCCACAGAAGTTTTAAACGTGTGTAAAGTCGGGCAAGGGTGATGCACACCTTTAATCCCAGCACTCAGCAGGCAGAGGAAGGCAGATCTCTGAATTGGAGGTCAGCCTGCTTCACAAGAGCTAGTTCCAACACAGCTAGGACTGTTACACAGAGAAACCTTGTCTCGAAAAACCAAAATACTAAAATGAAACAAAACAAAAAAAAATAAACATTTTAAAACAATATCAGTTGAGATGCTAACCATTTTAGTGTATTATTAATTTGAAAAGTAATTGGGTCTCAATCATGAATCTGAAAGTTAATTTATAAAACGTGTATCATAAGTCCACAAAGCATTTTCATTGAAAAGGTGACCTAGGGAGGCAGTGATCACAATTTCTTGGGGATTTAAACATTGTGTAGTTATATAAAGCTTTTTTAGTTTTTTGCGAATTTTTTTTTTTTTTTTCAAAACAGTTTCTCCGTGTAGCCCTGGCTATCCTGGAACTCATTTGTAGACTGCCTGCCTCTGCTTCCCAAGTACTGGGAATAAAAGGGGTGTACCAGCACACCTGGCTATCTAAAGCTTAAATCATCTATAATTTTCTGCATGACTATATATAAATGTATAAAGCTCATATGCCTCTGTAGTATAAAAAACAGTATGAGCTTAAAATTCATCCTGAAAAACTCAAATTTCCTCCATAGTGCACACACAGAAAGAAAATTATTTTCTTTATACTTCTATGTACATTTTATATTTATTTTCGCTACTAAATGCAGTTAGACCCACCTGCCAATCCCTGAATGCTCTTCAATTGCAAACATAGAACTACTTCATCAAATGAAGTAGAGAAAACTGTATCTCATTTTATTTTACTTTGATGGTCGGAGTAATCATTACTAGAGAAGAATTGTTTTATTGTAAGTGGAATGAGCATTAGCAGAGCACTGGGGGTGACGGAGTTTATATATCATGTTGCAAATTGAGTCAAATCAGTTCTTAAAATTTTCATCTTTGTAGGCAGTACATTTGTTACTTACAATTTTAATAAAAGCTTAAAATATTAAATATCATTACTGGTGGATTGTTGGAGAACATGGAAATATCAACTTGAGATCCACTTAACCTTCACACAAGCTTTAGTTAGCAACATGGTATAATTGCCCATTTAAATAAAAGGATGTTATAAATGCAGACTCTATTGAAAAATATACAGTGTTTCTAATTTTCATAAGATCAGAAAAATTCCTATATATGCTAATAAATATGAATTTTCTATATAACTTGAATAATTTCTAGTCAGAAATCAGTATTTCAAAGAATTAACTTTAAAATACTATCGTCACACCTAGCAGAAAATCACTTAAAAACTATATATTCTCAGGTGAATAGACCTGAAAAATATTTTAAAATATGAAAGATTAATAAGAATAATATGCACAGCATTGGTAATTACTATAATACTCTATGATAGCTCTAGATATAGAATAAAATTTCTTTTAGAACTCTTATTACAAAATGGAGGCAGTGGACGTTTAAGTAACAGAAGATTGCCTATTAGTGATACTGAGCTCAAGTTCCAAGTCTCAAAAATTTAGAAAGCATTTACAGAGCCAGAGGGATATATTTTGTAATATCCAGACTTTTCCACAGATAGACCGAATAATCTAGAAATTTAAAAAAATGTTTTAAAAAATGTAAAACTGAGTGAGTACATCCCATGTTCATCTTTTTGGGTCTGTGTTACCTCGCTCAGGATAGTGTTTTCTATTTCCATCCATTTGCATGCAAAATTTGAGAAGTCATTATTTTTTACCGCAGCATAGTACTCTAATGTGTATATATTCCACACTTTCTTCATCCATTCTTCCATTGAAGGACATCTAGGTTGTTTCCAGGTTCTGGCTATTACAAATAATACTGCTATGAACATAGTTGAACAAATGCTTTT
>NW_026068143.1:3313481-3343269 GCF_014885135.2 Alexandromys fortis | reverse complement strand
CACTGAGACAGTGGGGCTGATCTATTGTGAGCTCACCAAGGCCAGCTGGACTGTGACTGAAAAAGCATGGGATAAAACCGGACTCTCTGATCATGGCGAACAATAAGGACTGATGAGAAGCCAAGGTCAATGGCAAGGGGTTTTGATCCTACTTCATGTTCCGGCTTGGTGGGAGCCTAGCCAGTTTGAATGTTCACCTTCCTAGACATGGACGGAGGGGGGAGGTCCTTGGACTTTCCACAGGGCAGGGAACCGCTCTTTGGATTGGAGAGGGAGGGGGAGAGGAGTGGGGGGAGGGGGAGAAGAGTGGGGGAAGGGAGAGGGAAATGGGAGGCTGGGAGGAGGCGGAAACTTTTTTTTCCCTATTCTCAATAAAAATAAAATAAAATAAAAAATGTAAAACTACAAAGGAAAAATGTTTACCTTGTGCTCTTCCTTTCTCTATTCTTTATTTACATCATTTTCTTTGTGTTTCTTTCAACCATCCCTTGAAGAAAATCTAAGTTTGTGGGTGTGTTTTGCTTTGTTTTTGTTTTGAGACAGGGTCTTACTGTGTAGCCCTGGCAGGCTTCGAACTCACAGAGACCCACTGGCCTAAGCTTCTAGAGTGCTGGGATTAAAGTTATATGCCACCATGCCTGGTGACAATCTAGCTCGGTTCACTCAGCTACTCCACAGAGCCATTTCTCCACTCCCTTATTCAAGCCCAGTGATTAAGTGCCTACTATGAACAAAGTATCTTTTGGAGAATGAAAACACAGTTATAAATTTTAATAGTCATTGCTTTCCTAGAGATAAGTGTACTTGAAGAAATAATTACAAATTACATTGAAAATTACAAATCAAAGCAAGTGATTAAAAATCATAAGTTGCCAAATAAATGCACATTTGGGTGCAATAAAACTCAACCTTGGGAGAGAGAGAAGTAGAACACAAGACTAGAATTGCATCTTTAGGACTGGAATTTAAGCTGAGAGCTGAATGTGAAGAAAAAGTTGAAGGAGCACAGAGAGAGGCTGGGAAATTGAAGGGGAATATTCAATATTCCAGAAACACAAAAAAGAGTTACATCTACAATACTAAAGACCATGAAACAACTGTAAGAGATAAAATAGTTAATGAAGCAAGCAGGGACTAGATTTCATGGATCTTTTAAGTTTTATTCCCCCTGGGGGAAAAATGTCATTGAAAAATTTAAAAGAAGTAGTAATCAGACAACTTCCACTCAAACACACCAAAAAGCCTATCTCAATTAAAATTCACAACCAAAACTTCTACCTTTAATGGAATACAGAATATTGTCAAAGTGATAATAAGTTTACTCACTACTTGGTAAGTACTCATAAGAAGAAAGCATATTTAGAAATATATTTTGCTACTTACCATAACTATCACATAGTCTCAAAGGTAGTTTTAGAAAGCACAGATTTTAAGCAATTCATAACTACTAAAATTTTCCTATAAGGATCTATGTTTAAAATTACAGAAGCATTATGATTATATAGTTTTGAGATTGATATACTTTGGAATGTATTATTTAGTATTCATAGTATGCATAGACAAGCATAAATTAGATCACGTTTTACCTTTACCTCTATCTTAGCTCACATTCAGCTTTCAGCATTATTTATCACATGGTAATGGTGTATAAAACAATTGCTAAGGAGTGTGTAGAGAAAAAGAGAAGGAAATGGTGAGACTCAACTTCATTGACCTTATCAACCAGAGCTGAGAAAGAAAAATAATGGCAGAGCAGCAGTAAAGCAGCGGATGTTTGGTGAACTCTGATAATGAACCAGGTACTTAACTAAATGATTCCCAAATGGCCTTTTATTTAATTCTTCCAAATCGCCAATCCATACATGCTTTTATTAATTTGTCTTGGGAAGGCCAACTGATTTTCTGAGTATAGTGTAGCTAGTAAGCAGATTTAGGACTTGTACCTGGGCACCGGTCTCTACATCCTTCCAATCCAAAACTATGTGAAAATTAAGGATGCCATAATACTTCCTCTGTTTAAAAAGGAGGGGGGGGGAGCTCATGATAAAACAAAGTATGCTTTATAACAGAATCCCTGAAAGCTGTGGGAACACAAAAGAAGTGATTTTAGGATCATGAGGAAATATGTTATGAAGTTGTAAGCTCCACCTTGAAATATAGAAAGGATTTTTCTCGCTCAAGCAAAGCTACTCTATACACTAACAACAGCATAAGCAAAGGCATCAATGTATTTGGAATTCTGAAACAACTGCGGACATGGTGGGATAGTTTGGGCACATATGGCCATCTCAAGGGAATAAGCATGGAAAACAAATGAATGCTTGTAAGGTTCTAAATTGTTCTTTATAAGTAATGAATAATCAATGTTTTCTACACAGAAAGATAATGTGATATTATGAATTTCATTGGAAACATAAATTTTGTTACTATTCAAAACAAGAAAATTCAATATCACAGGGTCTACCTACAGTTTAGTCAAGTTCACAGTGACAGCACCTGTTGAATCATTAAAAGTTTTAACTGCAGAATTTGATATTTTTCTCTATTAGCTAGACTTGCCAGAATATTCTTTTATCTTTCCTTCCTTCCTTCCTTCCTTCCTTCCTTCCTTCCTTCCTTCCTTCCTTCCTTCCCTCCCTCCCTCCCTCCTTCCTTCCTTCTCTCCATCCCTCCCTCCCTCCCTCCCTTCCTTCCTCCCTCCCTCCCTTCCTTTCTTTTTTCTCTCCTTCCTTCCTTCCTTCCTTCCTTCCTTTCTTTCTTTCTTTCTTTCTTTCTTTCTTTCTTTCTTTCTCGAGACAGAGTTTCCAGGTAGCTATGGAGCATGTTCTAGAACTCTCTCCGTAGACCGGAACTCACAGAGATCTGCCTGCCTTTGTCTCCCGAGTGCTGGGATTAAAGGTGTGTGCCACCTCTGCCTAGCCAGAATATTCTTTATTAGGGATGAAGTAGCATCTCAAAGTCAATCATATTTGGACTAAAGGTGTATTCTTTGAACCAACATAAGAGCAATGCATCATTCCTATCAAGATCTGATTACAGAAGATGAGGCCTTCCAACTTCTGTGTCTTACTTATTTTGGCAATGCAGTGCTTTCTACTGCTTATTTCTTATCTCTATTCTACCAAATAACCCATATAGTTCAACTGCCTTTGAGAAACCACAATAAATTTCATGGATGTCTTAAGCTCAATATGTGCATAACTTGCCATTCCCTTTTTCTAAATAACGTTCCTCTCTTGGCTCTCAAATTGTGAATTTTTTTTAAATAATTTAAGTCATCATTTTAAGAAAAATCCTGCTCAGTATCTGGAGATGCCTGAGTAGTTAAAAGTTAAGGACTGGATTATTTAGGTACCCAGAAACCATGTCAGGCAGCTCACAAGCACCTGTAACTCTAGCTCGAGGTCTTTCGACGCCTTCTTCTAGACTCTGTGAACACTGCTTTATGTTACCATTCTTCATTATTTTATTTATTTAACTGAAACTACCATCAAAGTAAACAAGTGAGAAAAGACAACCTTATGCATTGTAAAGCCTTAACAATTAAGACAGCACTAGATCCCTCCCTTTCCACTTTGTCATGGGTAGATTGATTTGTAGGACTAATTTCCCACAGTTCAGTTACTAAACAAAGAAATTACCATAAAAATTCTGCATGGTTCAATCTAACTTTAAAATACCAGAGTGCGTAAATACCAAGGTAAAATTGAAACAGCTAGTTTTGGCAAAAAAGAATATGGTGAAAGGTTTCATTCAGAAGAGAAAGAAACAGAGCAAAATGGCTCCAGAGTGTATTCACAGCCCCCAGCCATCACCACACAATGTGGGATCTCAAGGGGCCTAGGGAGGCTTCAAACTTGCTATAGTGTAAAGATGAATTTCTGCTCCTCTGACTCCCCTTGCCTATTGCTGAAATTAGAGGTGTACACCACCACATCCAGTTTTACTCAGTACTGTGCATCATACTAGGGACTTGCTGAGTACTGGTCAAACACTCTACCGAGTGAACTACATTCCCAGCAGGCACACAGATCTTTTTCAAATGGAAATATTAGAATATATTACTTAAACTGGTTGCTTAATTCATGTAATCCTTCTATTCTAGATTGAAGGCAGCTGATGGCACAAGTAGGTTTAAGGACCTTCTAAGTATATAGCAATGAGAATTTATCTTAGAGTAAACTTGCTCAAAGACAGAAATGTTCCTGTAAAATAATGGCACTCATTTAAGGACAACTTTTTATTTTCTAACCCAATTTCCTATTGACGACTCTTATTTTGTTTCAATTTAGGCTGTTTGTAACCCTTGTCATTAAACTCCAACTCCTAGTTCTTTAAACTTTGAAGACTTATGTTCATTTATCAGAATCTATTCATACTATAACCTTATCTAAATTATCCTAGATGATCCTATAATAACCTTTGCCTTAACTTTGATGCCTTTCTCAGTTACTATGACTTTTTTTTACAGTGGAAAGGAAGTACATTTCAAGATATAAAGAGCTTTAATCTAATACATGAGCCATGACAGTCAAACATTTCAGAATGATTCCCTGAATTTATTCAATATAGATGATAGCTTATTCTGGTTCAACTCACGGACTGAGTTTTTCACTGGATAAATTTTATTTGTGTTTTCAATTTACTTTTCTGAAAGTATTTTTATGTAACATATTCCTAATTCACTTTAGGAAAGCTTTATTCCTTGAGGCTTCTAAAACACATATGTATTTATATACATGTATATATGGAAAATCATTTATTTTTCTTAGTTATTAGTGAGTTTCTATATTTTTCTTATGTCAATTTAATGTATGTCTTAATGTGAAATGACATTAGTTAATTCTGAAAACATTTTAAGACTTTATACATGGAAGAATCTATTCAAATACCTTGGCATTCCTTTCAAAGGCCATGTTGCTTTTTGTTTGCTGGAGAAGTGAGAATGTAGCTATGAAAATTTTCTGCTTAAAGAAAATAAACAATAACAAAATTGTTTCACTAGTGTTGTTTGTGGCATGGATATAAAATGAGCTGCAGATCTACCTAATGTATTTGCTGTCTCTAGGTTTCTGATATCTCAAAAAATATATGCTCTTAGCAATCACATATATTCTCAACATTGATGTGTTACTCAAAGACAGACCATGGACTTAAAAAAATAGGAAAAGACAGGATGTTGAGGTGTCATATGCCCTTCTATGTTCACTGAAGCAGTAATCCCAATGGCTATGACACAACCTTCCCTTAGGTGAGCTAATAAAAGCATGGAGATACTGTAGTATATTCAAATTTGGAATACTACTCCAGTTTATATACTTGCCCCTTTCCACGTACTTGTCTCATTGCCACTTCAGGTGAGTAAGAATGAGAAATGGTAATTTGAATATCTTAATTTGAAGCTACTAGTTAAACTGAAAGACAGGAATAGAAAGTATCTATAGTTCAGTATTACAAATCCCAATCCCTGAGTGTGTGTACACTATTTTTGCAAAAGATGTTAATCTTGTCATATGTGACAACATAGATGGACTGTCAGAACATTAGAGTAAATGAACAGGGCAGTTACACAAAAACAGATACTGTATAATTTCACCTGCATGGAGTATCAAAACGGTTGAAGTTACAGAAAGGTGAATGGTGCTTTCCAGTGCCTATGCTGTGATTTCAGAACTTCAGTTCTTCAAGATGCAACAGTTCGAAAGAGCTGTGCCCTGAATTAACAACAACTGTATTTCATATTTAAAGAGCATTAAAAGGAAAGGACTGATTTTACATGTTTTTTTTCACAATATGTAAAGAATAGCTTTTCACATGCACATGTATAGAGAAACAGCAGGCCAAATTTTGACTTAGATCTCTATCTAGTCTCATAATTCCATGAGAGCTCCTGGTAGAGTATCTGGTGACTTCGGTCTTTTGTTTTCCATTGGAAACTAGTACACACAGACTTTGGCTCCCACAGGAAGTGTGTGTGTGTGTGTGTATGTGTGTGTGTGTAAGTGTATTTCTATGAGTAAAAGAACATAGAACAATTTCCAGGGAGTAGAACTTGACACCTACAATTGTAGAGCTCCTCTGCAACTATGCTAGGAGAAGGCCACTGCGTGCTATGCAGAGTTCCCCTGAGAACAGCAATGGAGCGGGGATGACCTGCTACCGCTGAAAAATTCGGATTCAGCTTATTAGGAGTGGAAAATCTTCCAGGTGTCCTCCCAGTTTTCCATTCCTTTGTAAAGTAATGGTCCTTTAAAATAGCTAAAGTAGTTAAGTTAATAGAAGTAGAAAATAATATGGTTCTTTCCAGAGGCTGAGTGGAGAAGGAAGACAAGGGCTGCTGTTAAGTGGACACAGAATTTTGGTCCTGCAAGATAAAAATGTTATAGAGATCTGCTAAATCATACTGTACCTAGAGCTACAGACTACCTAAGAATACCAATAGTAGACCTTGGCTGGTCTAAGTTCATTCAAATGGAAAGATAAGCTCAAGCAACAGAACTATTGTGTTAGGTGTAGTGGAAGGCGTGGGTAATTAAACAAACAAACACACAAAACAAACACAAACAAAAAAAATAAAAGAAAAACCAAAACAACAACAACAAAAACAAGATAACGCACACACACACACACACACACACACACACACACACACACCAAAATTCACAAGCTTCTTATTTTTCTTGTAGTTTTTGTTTTAATTTTGCTTGGTGAGACAGGTTCTCACACTGCAAAACAGTCTGCATAGAAATCGCTATGTAGCCAAGGCTGGCTTTAAGTCTGTGGTGATCTTCATGTCCAAGCTACCTGAGTGCTTGAGATACAGGCATGAGTCACCACTCCAGGCTGGGATTTTTTTTTAATCTTTGGTGGAATGCATTCTGATTTAGCACACAAGGTAAAACAATTTTTACTTACACATACAAAAAAAATTTTGTATTTCTTTTATTTACAAGTGGCTAGGCAATGTTAAGACATAAGAACGAAGTGTGACAAAATGTTAGGCTCTCAGTTCTTTTGCATAAAACAATTGAAACACATATTAACTGAATAGCAGATGGCATAGAAAAGAAAAAGTTAGATTCTTGTGTGGGTGAAAAACACCAAGTAAATTCTGTAAAGACGGAAACCTGGGCATAAAAGATACCATATTGTACAAGCAAATGGAATGTTTCATATAACTTTTTCATCTTTACAGCTTTTGCTTTTATCCTGTCTTTATAAATAGATTCTCTCTCTCTCTCTCTCTCTCTCTCTCTCTCTCTCTCTCTCTCTCTCTCTTTTTCTCTCCCCCCCTCCCTCTCCTTTTCAGGGTTTCAAATGGCCCAGGCTGGCCTTGAACTCATTCTGTAGCCAAGGAACATCCTGTCTTAAGTACTGTATGTCAACATACCCAAGCTTACTTTCATACGTGTAAAAAAGTATCTTCAATTCAGGAGGAGACACGTTATAATTATTTATATTTTTAATTAACATCCCATTCACAAGTTAGTTTTTTAATCCAAATAAAATAAAAGTGTAAAAAATGGACTGGGTATTGGAAAAAATGTGCTAAATGATTTTTATATTTTATCTTGATTTCATAGTTTGTATATTGTACATTTTATCTTATTTAAAACATATTTTTGCTTCAAGTATAAATAAAAATCAGTATTAAAACGAACGTGTGAAAAGGAATCATTAAAATGTGTGCATTTACTATTTGCTAAGAAACTACTGCTAATGAAAGTAACATCTGATCCAAATTACACTGAAACTGAGAGGCAGAAACTAAGCAAAAGCAATGACAGATGCTAGATCTAAAGAAAACAATGATACTTTTAAAATAAGAATTTAATACTCAAACTGATAGTTCTAGAGAAAATAACAAGATAACTTAGCACTCAAACAGCTAATTAATGTATTTTTACAAGAAAAAGAATTACATGATTAAATGAGACTCCAAAATAATATTTACCTTGATGTTTTGATAACAGTCTAAAAGAGGAAAACATATGCCCTGAGCTAACAACAAAACTGAAAGAAAAAAAATGGTTTTGAGAGACATGTTTGCTTTTATATCAATTAAGAAGGAATTGATTAAATCGGTTAAAGCAAAAACTTGAAAATGCTATTTAAAAAGGCACAGAAGTATTAGAGAAATGTCAGATTTAAAAGGACTACATATATAAGAAAAATTTCCTTTGATATTTAATGGGCATATTTTGCTAAATAGATTTTCAGTCTCTCACATTATCTATCTATCTATCTATCTATCTATCTATCTCTACCTACTCGTCTTCCTGTTTACATTTAATCTGCTGTCTATGTACACCTTCTAGAAATACCAATTAAGAACACTAGTGATTCCTAAAAACTACAATGGAATCATATACACTGCTCTCCAGAACACATGAACATCAAATACCATGGCAGCTCATGAGTGAATCTCTGCTACTATACTGCAGAATTTAGTACACTTACATTTGCAAAACAAAAGTAGATTTATGAATCACAGACAGTCAATGTAGCAGAACAGAACTGCAGAACACAGTGTTGCTCTCCGTTCATGGGACTTGGCCGAAACCTCACCTCCAGCAGCACTGCTGTCTTTCTGAGAACAGATTTTTCTGGAGCAGTGGATAGTCTGAAAATGCCACTGTAAGAGCCCATTATAATTTTCATAGCACCCACCTCTAAGCTCTAGGTATCAAATCTGTTTTGCATGCACACAAACAATTCAACAAGTCCTGGACAGGTGGGTAGGTTGTTATTTTTGTGCTCAATTTCACTAAAAACAGTTTTGCCTTAATTAGCTTTTCTTCTGAGTTATTTTGATGCTAATAATATATGGCTGTTGTATTCCTTGTAACTGTTCCCAAACAGTGATACAAACATTATTAAATCTAATCAGTGTTTACGGAGTATTCCATATGCTACCCACTGTGAATCTTTTGAAATGTTATTTTAGTGGATAACACATCAGGAAAGGTTGTTATATACAATGACAGGCTTTTGCTCCCTCATTCAGTCCTTTTTATCAGAATTTTTCTACAGATAGTAATTTCTTTCATTTATTTTTGTCCATAATTTTAAAAAAGTGTATTTTTGTTTGTTAGCATTCTATAGAACATAATTTAAATTCACAAAGACTTTCAGCTCCAGAGCGTATAATTATCCACATTTTTTGACTTTATTATAGAAACAATGCTCCAAATGCCTTCAAGTGTATCACTTTAAAATGAAGCACCCAAGAAACATGAGTTAAATATTTAGCAGGACTTGAGTGTGGTGGTACATAACAAATTCGCAGTCCTTGGGAGACAGAGGCAGCAGGATTACTGCAGTTCCAGACCAACCTGGACTACTTTGTTACCTCTTTTCTCAAAAAAGAATCTACAGCAAAAATTAGAATTGTGGTACCCCATCTAAAATACACAAAACATCCTTAGGAAGAAAAACTATACAATTTTGGATTTCATTCTTACACAGGACACTTCAATTACTGCCCAGATTAGAATATTAGTGTGTTTTGTAATGTCCTTCTTGAGTTTTATATTAACAATTGTATTTAGCTACTTTTCTTGTTGCCATGACCTAAAACTGGAAAAAAGAGGAACTTAAGGAAGCAGAGGGTTTATTTTGGCTCACAGTTCAGAGCAATACAGTGCACCATGGCAGAGAAAACATTCATCAGTCTGTTGCAGTAGTTTGTAGAAGCAGCAGAAGGAAGCAAAGACTGTAACATTCTGGTTCTGTTACTAGCTGGCTATACCAGACAGCTAGTTTCTGCCTCCCAAAGCTTCACTGTTTAAATATATCAAACTGTGTAGGACATTTTCCATTTAAACCATAACAAAAGTCGACTATAAATACTCAATGCAGCCATTAAATATAACTCTAATAAGATGATTCTGCATTACTGAGTATATGTACATGTGTTTTCTTTCCTTGGGTGATGCTATATAGTATATCCTGCCTCTAAGATATAGTACACGCTTATTAGGCATAAGGTCAGTCATGCAGTGGACAATGTAGACTGTTCATTTACTCCATCTACTACCATGTACAAAAATAGAAACTGTCACCACTAGAGACATTGTCTTTAAATTCTGTGAACTACAGAAGTTGTAGTAATGTCACAAAGCTGGTATAGGTTATCATTGCCTTCAGACGGGATATAGAATGTGACAGTGTGTGGCATTTTCTATTGGGAACTAATACAATTTTAAAGCTATATGGCCTTTTCTCTTTGTTTATTGCACTAAATGAAGTTTCTTCTAGATTTGTCAAATGCCTATGTTTGAGTACAGATCATCACAATATGTCTGTTAGATTAGAGAGAACAAAAAACAAGATTAAAAATTAAGATGTCATCATTAAGAAAAGACAGGAGATGACAAGAAAAAATATCTTTAAAAAGCAGGTTTCAAAATGTATTATTTGACTACTTCATTGTATCCTTGGTGGATGTGGGTTTGACTGTTTTGCCATTTTACTGATCTTAGGATGCTTTCAAACAGCTGGCAGGCAGGCGTTTTTTGTTATCCTCAATGAAGGGAATTGTAGGTGAAATGACAGCACAGTTGCCACCTGAACATATTATTTATGTGGTACATCCAACTTTTACCTATGTGAGGCATTTATATGCTCCTCTGATTATACAGCCTTGTATAGAAGTAAACAGAGCACTCCTTGTCACAAACTTCCCATCACCCCTGCAGAAAAACTGCCAGAAGCAGTAGTTTCCCAAAAGCAAATATCATTAAAGTCTTGAATTACCAGTAAAACACTTACTATCTGTTTAATATGTTTCACTGGAAGCAGATTTATCTGTGGGCAATAGAGTGTTGCTCTTATAGTTGGTTATTGTTAGAACCAAATTCTCTTATAGTTGGTTATTAGTAAAGCCGCATTCCATTGAGCATTGAGCACAAAAGGTGAGAGTGAAATTGCAGAATAAGATTCAATAATTTACTTGGTGGAGCTCACTGTTGTAAGAACATCTCATTCCTGAGCATGTGTCTTAAGGACCAAAGAAGAGTTAAAAAGTTGCACACCCCTGTAACGTCAACATTGCAAGGATGAGGAGGCAGGACAGTCTTAAATGCTAGCAAACCTCATTTACAAAACAACATCAAAACCCAACCCAGTAACCCACCCAAAAGTGAGGTCAGAATAAATTTTAATAGATTTCAATTGGTAAAAATATAGTTTACAGAAAGCAGAAAACCCTTTTTGTAGTAACAACATACCTTTTTTAATCAGGAAGAAAATCTAAAATCAAAACCTCTAATCTAATTTATACTATGAATGGAAGTTTTCATTTGAGAGGGATTTCTTCTTAAAAAAGTAATCAAAACTATTAGATTCTACTGGACTCTCCAAACTCTCCCAAACCGTACATATTAACCTAGTGCCTAAGACTCAGCCATAGTCTCTGGTGTTTACTCTCCATATGCCTCAGGCACACACATGTAATTTTGTGCTTCAAGGAGTTAGTGCTTCATAAAAACAGAGAAGAATGGCTATAAAACACACACCAGTGCCCTTTGGAAGTAATTAAAATTATGGCCCTACCCTGTATTCATTTCCTCCCCCTTAGGCATTGCCCCTTCCAGATCCTATGTTATGCTTCCCCTCTTAACTCATAAACAAATCTGATTGCTCTTTGTACTCTCTCATACGTAATCATATGCTTAAACATACAGAAATACGCTATGACTGATAGTACTAGACACCTAAGTCTATTCATTTGAAATGAATTAGCATTAACAATATAGACTCATGAAAATGTTGGTTCCAATTCACAAAGTGTACAAGAGTATGTTTTATCTTGAAAGTATGATTTTTGTTTGTTTTCAGAGGGCTTTCCGAAGTGATAAATATAAGCAATATATTTTCATTAAACACAGCGAGACATGTTTTTGATGAATGCATTACAATCTAGTTAAAATTAATTTTCTAACCCTATCATGTAGACTTTGACTCTAACATTTGCTAATCAAAATACCTAAATAAAATTCTTTCTAAATCGTGCTGTGTGCAAATATCTTCTTAAACACATAAATTAGCATGTTATTTATATGAATATGTCAGAAATCAAACTATGTCTTACATTATTTTCAACAAACTGTGGTAGGGAACTTTAAAGATACAACTAGTGGCCATTTAAAATATATACCATGTGAATATAACATGGACATGCACACATGTATATATGTAAGTATGTGAATTTGAATACAATTCTACAGAAATTATTTCTACATTTATTCTCTTTTCTTGCAATGGTAACTATCTAAAAGAAAATAATATTAAGGAAAATAAGTATGTTCTAATGTTCTACACTTTTGATGCACACTAAAGACTATGGTAATGTCCATGTAAGATGTCACTAGGAAAATTTCATGTTTTCTGAAAAGTAATGATATAGTTCCCATGCTATACATGACATCTGGCATATTTAAAGAAAATAATGAAATGAGTTGCCTGTATGCTTCTTGACTATTCAAAGCGCGGAGGAGGCAGAAATCTTAAATAAATAAATAAATAAATAAAAGAAAATAATGCTATGAAGTTCTTATTACACACTAAATTCTTAATTTTTTTTTTGCCATAGCACTGCAAATATACCCCTAATTTCCTACTAATCATTCAGAGGCTAATTCTCTAGCAGTCTTTTCAAATTCCTAGCTTTAAAGAATGGCATAATACTATTCAAATGTTTAATCTTAGACAATGTGCTCCTATTCAGTCATCTTATAAATGATACCATAAAGGATAACTGACATCCATAGTGAGCTCATAAATGAATTAGTAATAAAATCGGTACTAATACCATTTGAAATTAAAGATATAGCCTTTAATGAAAACAATATTTTATACTTTTCTTTTTTCTCTTCCAAAGCCAACTATATTTTGTAATTCAAGTAAAAGAAAGGATCATTCTTTTGACTCAGGATTTAATACAAGAAATGATACAATAGTACAATACAAGAATTCACTCAGAAATATTTACAGACATACAGTGCATTCCTGAGAGACCATTTCAAAGGTGATGAATTTGTTTCACTGGGAATACCATGTTAGTTTTTTTTGAGATAGAGTCTCTGGCTTTCCTGGAACTCACTCTATAGACCAGGCTGGCCTCAGATACACAGAGATCTGCTTGTCTTTACCTTCTGAGTGCTGGGATTATAGTTATTTTTCACTGCACACATCTTAGTACAAAAATCTTACTTGACACCATATTTAAAGACTTTTATATCAGACATACTTTGATGTTATGGTGTCCTATAAAAGAATCAAATATCTTTAACTATTGTGGGGGAAAAGATCATTTTCCAAACACAGATGATTACCCTAAAGTTTCTGCATCACCCTGGGCAAGACAAAGAAAATGGATTTGAGCTGGCCAGTGATGGTACATGTCTTTAAGCTGCTGGCCAGTGATAGCACATGTCTTTAAGCCCAGCACTCCGGAGGCAGAGGCAGGCGGCTTCCTGTGAATTTGAGGTCAGTCTGGTCTACAGAGTGAGTTCCAGAACAGCTAGGGCTGTTACATAGAGAAACCCTGTATCGAACCTACACCCACCCACCCTAAAATAAAAGATTTGAAATTTCAAGGACAGCTAGAGAAAGGAAAATCCATGCTGGTTGACCTTGTATCCAATTTTATTTATCTGTATAACCTGATTTTTTTCATTTTTTAAAAAGAATATCATGGACAATCATGAACTAAAAGTATCCAGACTCATGTTGCAGATTTAAAGAACTAAACTGAATATTTATGGAGTATACCATGTTGTTTTTATTTGTGTATACATATAATGAAATCTAATCGTACTTTTAAATTTGTCTATATTTAAATGCATTATCTATAATAAAGCACAAAGTATTTAAGACAAAAAAAGAACTAAACTGAAAGAGGGATATTTTGTAGAACTTCCAACAATTCTACTCTGAGCTTTGCTTCAGAACAACAAAAAAATCCTGCCACAGGTGCTTCTTAAAGGTTCTTCTTTGTGTGTCCTTCTGAGAAAGCATTTCGTATTTGTGTTGTTAATAATGATAAAATGAAAAGCTTTACTTAAGTTTAAAGATTCTTTAATTTTGTCACTCTTCTTTCTTCATTTTGGGGGTTATATTGAAGACAGTAGTGATGACTTGACATCATAAAAACTGTAATCAAGTTACAGTGATTACAATCACAGACAAGGTCAGGTTCCAGTGTTCTTAAAGTGGAAATAAATGTAGATAATTACTATTGCCTTCAGTCACATTCAGGCATATGATCAGGAGTACCATCATCACATTCTTTTGTAAATGCAAAGTGCTATATTTTACAATTCTATTAATATCTCTCTGGTATCAATAGTAAAAAAAAATACACATATGAAAAGGGCTCAGATCTCTCTAAGACCAAGGTCACTGTGGTTGGGTAACATTTTCTCATTCAAATCACTGTATGAATTGTAACATCTTACTAATTTATCTTAAAGTATCATTGAGTAATAAACACAAAGCAATGTCTGTTTATAAACAAGTAAAATAATGAATGATCACTCAAAAGAAAAGAAGATGATATTTCAAGGCTGAATTTTGCTTTGTGTTCTCTAGGCAGTAAAAACTGAGGTATTAGAAAAAAATGCCCTTTGTACTCTAAACATGATGTTTATTTGAAATCATTCTTACAAGGTTATTAGAGCTCCAATAAGTTAATCAGCAGAACTACCAACAAACACCAGGCAAAGTGAAGTACTTACTTTTCAATCAGAAAAAAAAAGGTGATTCGGCTATAAAACAAATGGTGACATTTTAATGTTTTCAGCGTTCACCTGCTTTACTTCATTTAAACAGATTGTATCTAGAATGGACACAAAAATCCATCTGGTTCAGGCTCAACATAAGTCATCCCGAGTTTTCAGAAAATAATAGGAGCATTACAATAGTCATCATGCAATTCATATTCCAAGCAATTTGCTTTCCCATCTTGCCTAGACACCCTGCACTGGTTTCTATTATTTGTCCGTTTCAATTCGTGCTGTTCCTATTAGGGGAGCTAGTGCACATCTAACTTTTTCATTTAGCATGGACCCCAATACATAAACACATTTGCCCCATCCATACAGGATGGCTGAAGATCCTGCTCAAGGCAAATGGAAACCCAGAGGGAAACTTGTCAACTTGTCAAAACATATTTTTCATATAATGAAGAAATAGTCTATCTAAATAGGGCTTGGGTTAAGGGGTAAAAAAGAACTAGACTGTCTTCCTTTATCAAATTGCCATATTCCTATTCCAAATATACTGTTGCTGCTCTTTCTTTCTTTGGTCTTTGTAAATTAGAGAATTTGAGAGAGGACTAACGGCAGGGAAAGAAGGAAGATTTAAAAGGAGCTGGGGAAGTAGCATAATTGATAGAACCTTTGCCTAGGATGCGTAAAGCCTGACTTTGATACTGACCACTGCATGGAGCAGGCATGGTAGAACATTCTTGTCATTGTTGCAGTCAAGTAGGGAGGGAGAGACAGGCTGATCAAAAGGTCATGGGTCAACAATTGGTTATATAGCAAATTCAATGACAGCCTAAGCTACATGGGACCCTGTCTCAAACACATAAAGACCGACAGACAGACAGAAAGGGCTTGGGAAGGGGCATCAATGTGTTTTAAAATTGATGTCTTCTTGGTACAGGCTGATAATAATTTTCATGATTCACTAAGGTAAATGGATGAAATTGCTTAAGATTTCTGACGCAATCAGCTAGAGGGCATTGGCTATCTATAGAGCTAAGGGGTTTGCTATCTCAACACTAAGAGGATAAAGCTTTGGGAATAGGCTCTAAATCTTTAATTGTAGATAATTTAGAAAGAAAGAAGACAAACTACATAGTATCAAATATAATTGAAATGCTTGTTATTTTTTCCTTGTGGAGATCACAAACAAGTATCAATGTATATACTTGTTTGCATATATATGCAAATGTTTTAAAGGATGTCAGATAGAGCTGCTTAGATGAAATTCACATAAAGAAACTAGGATAAACATATTAGGAAGCACTAATCACCAGTTCAATATATATAACCTTAATAATATACACCTATTTTTTCAATATTTTACAACAATTTTTATGATAAAAAGTGTTTGATCAGAACTATTCTGATCCAATGGGAATCTTTAATGGGCAACTGCTCTACTCACTTTGTGCATGTCTCACTTGATGTTCACCATGGAGCAATGCACTCAGAAAGCTTAGGGTAGTGACTAAGACGAGAATATAAGTTTGGGGTTTAAAGTTCAGAGTCTCTACTTAAAAGAACATGTTCTTTCTCTCTGTGGGTTTGAAAACAAAAATTACTCCAGGGTAACAATTTCTTTTCACAGACTTATAATAAAACCAACTTTATAAAAACATGAAAATAGGGCTGGGATGTGTGAATGAACACATGGATAGAGAAATGAAAATAGATGGGAGTTTCCAATTTCATCACCAAACTCTCAATTTGCTTGAAAGAAATCCTTGGGAGTACTGAAGCACACTTTGGGAAATGCCTGTACTATATCATGAAACTTCACAACTAAGATATTCTCATGTGTTAATTTTTGCTAAAATGACAGAAAACACAACAGTATTTCTGCTCTATTACATCATGCCTTCTATTACTGATTTGTGTACTTAAGTCAACTAATTTTCAATGTCTTCAAGTGAAGAAGGGAAAGAGGAACTCAGAAAAGGGAATAAGAAATAAAAACATAGTCAGACATATGTGTAAAGCATGCTCACATAAACAGGGCAGAGTTCTGTTTCTCCTTACCCTTCCTTCCTTGGTTTATCACGTCTGAGGGAAGAAAATGCTAAATAAGAATGTGAAACAATTCTGCTTTTAATGATTGTTTAATACAAACATTTCACAGCAACAAAATGAGGCCTGCTTTTCAGTGACTTAGGGCATCATTCATGTTCATATACAATTGTCATCTTGAAAATAGAAGCCTGAACAAAGAGCTTTGATGATTTCTAAATTTGGACAAACTGAATGACTCAGGTAAGTTTCTTCTAAATCCTCTAATACCTTTTTAGTTCAATTATATTTTGTCCTTCATAACCTTAAATGGAAAGGAAATCATCCCCCAATAGTACCCAAAGATCTGTATCACACAGTCTATTAGTAAAGCAGGCAAAATAGACAAAAATTTCAGAAGAATAGGCATCTTTATCTCGTGGTACACGAGTACTGTGACCTCTATTAAAAGTATGTTATCAGCACTCGCCTTCAACTAATTTCTGATTTGACTGCCACTCAACACAACATGTTTTCATAATATTGTACTTTGTCATGATGAAGTTGCCTCATACCTTAATGCTCTGAAAGCAAATACATTGTTAAATCCTTTACTTTAATTTCTATGAATACACATATTAATCTTATCCTGGCCATGAAGGTGAGATGTCATATTGTTCCCATGTTACTTGATCACAGAACATAAAGACAATTCTTGAAGCTAAGGATTGGAGTGCATGACTGAAGTCCTAGCACATGGAAGGCAGGGTCATCCTACGTTCCAGAATAGCCTGGGTTACAGAGTGAAACCCTATCATAAAGAAAAATAACACCAACCAACAAATAAAAAAGATCATCTTTCCAAATTGTTTGTAATAACATAGTCCCTAGTTGAATCTCACCTGATTTAGAGTGACAGGATGTCATAAAGGAATATAATAAAGCAGGAAGAAAACAAGTTTAGACAATAAAAGTTGAAAGAGATGTGGCATGGTGTTAAAAAAACATTGAAATCACATTTTTCAAATCATATTATATAAAAGTAGCATACTGTCCTCCATATGAGAAGATAGCCACACCTATCAATCAGAATTACTAGGGAAGTTTAATAACTTTTTTGCCAATATGTTCATATATTTTTACACAGAGAGAGAGAGAGAGAGAGAGAGAGAGAGAGAGAGAGAGAGAGAGAGAGAAAGCAAGTCATACATATGCTACTTTCTGGGGTCTGTGTGTGGCCATCATTATGCAGCAAAAGAAGCACTAGCCTGAAATTAAAGTTGAGGAAATCAACTGTAAAGTGGACTACCTCGAAAAGTGCCCAGTTTCTGGCCTTGGGATCACCATGACTTCATATTTTGCCAACTCTGCTATCAATTGCTTAGGTCAGAATTCTGACAGATTTTTCCTTGATTAGTCTCTTTTCACTTCCCACACATCTATTCTATTCTTTTAGTAAAATTATACCCATTTTTTTACTTTCAAAATCAGAAATACTAGAAATTGATGCTTTTACTGATCAATAGTGGTTAAATATTGAGAATTTTATATGGGTTAAATCGATACAGTTAGGTAACTGACTACTTTTTTTGCCATTTGTACTAACACTACTGTGATGTCAACCATTATTATCTCTAGCCTGGATTATTCCAATGTATTTTTTCTGACCTTCTGTTATTCTCAGACGAGGTCTGGGAAAGCAGCATAGTAAGGGTTTCTTTTAAATTCTCTAAGGTAGTCTTCAGGAACAGAATACATGTCTAACCTTTATCGTTCACTCTCCATTTCCCTTTCTCCCCAGTAAGGTCATGGTTGCTAAGGCAGTGACTTTCTTGTTATACAGATTAGAATGGACAAAGGAAAAATATGTTTAAGACTTTATGCCATCCTGATTAATAAAAATGTCTCCTATGTTTTCTCATAACAATGATACCACATCTCAAGAACTCAATCTCATCTTCCACAGGAGGATACAACATCTACTACTTTGCACAAGTGTTATTGAATGCTGCCACTTATGATAGTGACACCATGTAAGAATATTACTTTCTTCAAAGACATTAGAAGAAAGTTGCTGTAAAACACTTGGAAGATATAAACAGATTCAGAAAAAAATATTTTCTTAAGATAAAGTTTCTAAAATATTTCCTATAGCAGTACTAAACATGATGGGGGACAGTACTGGGGATCAAATCCAGGACTCATGTCATACTAGGCAAAGGTTCTATCACTAAACTATGTCCTCATTTCTAAAACAAGTCATTTTCAAAATGTAATCACAGCTCATTTACGTTCTGTTATAAAAAGTTGTTGCTATTCAATGGAGCATCTAGGGATACTACATCTGGAATGTACTTCTTTTAACCATTGAGAATGCATCAACAAAAACTAAGTATGAAAAAGCCAAAACTGAGGCAAGCCATGAATAAAAGAAAACTGTCCAAGGAAACTCTACTCATATAGACTTGTTAATACATGAGGCTTCTAAGCTGAACAGATTAAATAGAAAATGGAGTGAAGGAGCAAAGTGTAGTGTTGGAATTTGAGGATTAAAACAACGTTGACACTTTGAATAGCAAAGATTGTAAAAGCACAGTGTAGGAATGACTTCTCATTTGTGCAAGAGTCAAGAGCTTAAGAGTAGGTTAAAAAGCAATGAAATATAGTTTCATTTAACCCACTGAGCCATCATGATGATCATGATTATTTTTGTAATATCAAAAATTTATTGAAAAGTAGATGGCATTGTGGCTACATTTGGATCTATGTTTCAAACTACCTAGGCTACAAATACTACTGTGGTCAGGTTCCCAAATGGTAGACATAAAAATACTAAAGACTTGGGGTATAGCTCATTTGTAAAGCACCTAGCTAGCATGCACAAGGCTGTGAGTTTCACAAACAAAACCAAAAGGAAAGCAAATAAAACTTAGGAGACACAATCTGCCTCTAATGAAGATGTAGTCATGCTACCCAAGTGATCTACAGTAAAACTTCCTGCCAGCTAATGGTAAGTGCTAACAAAATGAATACAAGGAATGCTCACATTATGTTCTAGTTCACAGGTTCTCAACTCTCTCTCTCTCTCTCTCTCTCTCTCTCTCTCTCTCTCTCTCTCTCGCGCGCGCGCGCGCAAATGATGGGCGCAAATGATGGGCGATATACAGACAGAGAGACCAGAGAGACAGCAGAAATTAGCATATCTTTCTTTGGTCTTCATAGTTGTTTCAAGGATCAGGCCTAGTGCTGGGTATGGAAGTTCTGGATGTTATAGAGACAGGGCAGTTGCCCTCCTACAGTAAGCTGTCACCATATTTGGAAACTTCAAACATCCTTATTCAAGTACTCTTTTTCACACAGAGACTATCATTAACCACTCAGGAAGAAATCCCACAGTGTGCATACATTTTACTGAATGGAACGTTTATAAACCCTCGGCATACTGCCTCTATGAAACAAATTCAGCAGAAATATGCAGTGAAGCATAACCATTTCAGTATTATGGGAATAAAATCTTAGTGTCACATGACAAGATCATCTTGGTAATTAGACAGTGGCTTTATCAAGTCAGCCTATTAACTGTGTGGTCCTATCCTCAAACCTTATTTATATACCTGATAAGAATGAATTTTTTAGACACGTGAGATCCTGAGGGACCTGGTCTCAATGGAGAAAATCTGAATTTATCTTGTACTGCTCCATTCACAATTTATTACCTACCCCAAATTCAATTAAATGTAACAACTCACTGCTCCTTAGCTTTCTGATTTTCCCACTTTTCATCCTCTTAAATGTCTCTTTGGTGTAGAAAGTTTTTCTTATCTCCATCCTTATTTCAGATACAAAGCTGAAAGCCAGTTCCTTTGAGATAGAGGATAAAGTTCCAAAGCAAGTGTTTATCTATAGCTTCCATAAGGCTAAGGTGGATAAATATTAAAAAAAAAGACTCATGGGGAAGTGGATTTTAGGCTGTGGTTCTCCAGAAACAAGAGAGAATCACAGATACCCAAGGAAAGTAAAGTAGAATGTGTAAGTATGGGGAGGAGGATAGGGGCAGTTAATAGCCTACTGCGAAATAGAGACGGTACAACTTTGCAGGATAGTTGATACTGACTTTAAATTCTCAAGTACTGGTAATGTTGAATTACAAAATGCCCATTGTTCATCGACATTCTATTCAATAAAGATGTATACACATGTGAGATTTCTTCCTGAATGGGAAAACAGTCTTGGTATGAAAAAAAAAAAAAGCAGCATGAGAAGACTTGAAATTGCCAAATGAGATAACGACTTACAGTGGTGGGGTGAGCAGGACGCTCTCTACAAGCCCCATATCTCACTCTCTCACCCAAGACCACCTCTGACCATTGAGGCAACACAGAAGCTAAAGGAACTATGTTAAATTCTGCTGTTTGCCTTGCCTTGCCTTCCTTTTCTTTCCTTTTTACTTTTGAGAGAGCAAACAGATGAGAGGGGGAGAGAGCTGGGGGTAGACAGAAAGAGAAATGTTGAGATAGATGCCAAGATTGAACATAAATGAATACATTGTGGAGATGGGAGATAAGTTTAGAGTTTGCTAACACTCTGTGACTCCTGATTATATATGCCTACAATGTTAGTATGCCCGAATATCCTACATCTGTTACAAAAGGATTATCCCCACCCCCTGTTCCCTACAACCTTCATCCTTTCTGTTCAATGGTGTTTTGCTTATTTTACAGACACATTTATTTTTCTCTGGTTGGACAGAAACCTTAAAAAAACACTTAGGGATGGGGCTGTTGGAAGCAGCTCCAGGAAAGAAAAAACAGCATTTAGCACAAGTAGCAAAACTGCCCTAGTGACAGCTCCTGACTTGCTGCCTTTTCATTTTTGCCAGAGTTTTCAGCCTGGGTTCTGTCAGTTCCTACCCTTGGCTATGACATGGAAGGCTTTGAAATTTCAGCTTATAGGGCAGTGGATGTCTAATGAAGTTAGATGGTCATTTCTCAGGAGTCTCAGAAAAATTGTGAATTAGATCACTGTTGGAATACAGTTATTAAAGTGATGCATGGTGAACAATGCCTTGAGGAACTGAAAGGCTCCAGGAAAAAAGGCAGAGGACCTTTTTTTTCCCCACAGGTGCATATTTGTTCCCTGGATTGTTCTTTGGCATGATTTATTTTGTACCTCCTGTGTCAAACATTTACATTCAATTTATAGGATATGTTGATTCTTATTAGATGTCAGAACATGGCTATAGAACCCAACTGGTGAAATGTTATGCTGAGTGCTGTCGTCAGTGTACCCTGAATCTGGATATGGACTTCTCTGCCTTGCTTTTGTACTTCCCCAGATATAATATATAGTAGGTACTAGGCTAAAGTGTTTAAATTGGTCTTTCCTGAGAAAGTTCTGGAAAGGATTGCTCTGTTATGTGCTTACTGGCATCTATTTGCATGTTTTTTCGGATCATGTTTTTCTGTACTCAAACAACTCAACAGAAAGAGGTAAGCAGGGATTAATATGGGGTTAAAAGTAGGAAATCATCCAAAGCTCACTTTCCACATGCCCATTTTGATGGTTGCACATGTTCTTTCTGTAAATATGTATTGTATTACCTACATGTCTATTTTTCTGTGACAGTATGCACTGCCTTGTAAACTCAAAGAATATACAATTATCAGTCCTTTCTTATATTGAAACAACAAAACATACTAACTGATATATTAAACATATAACCTACCCCATTGATAGCAAAACACTTACTTTACAATGTAGCAATGTGTATAGCAGAATGCAATTTCTGAAAGAATAGCTTCATGTTAGTGTTTATATGTAATAGCACTCATTATTAAAAAGGAAACAGCTATAGTAAACACAAATCAGAGTGACAGCAGAAATCATACTATCAACAAACCCATCAAAATGGAATCAAACGTCATGAGATGAACACCATCTTAGGGATATGTACAAGAACTTTTTTCATATGGGATTCTCTGTTACTTCATTTTGAAACTACAGAAGTAAGGCAGCTGGATATATATATCCAGAGCATTTTCTGTGTTATTTCCTTCTTCTCAGTAATGGTTCATGAGGGATTTTTCACGTCATAACATGAAAGTTTTTCATGATCACAGCTTCATGAAGTCACACCTTAAGGGTGCTACTGTAATTATTCAAGCTTTGCCAGTTATTTTCACATTAAGTAATTTTGTTATTAAATAATTTTAGAATATGTTATGCAACAAAATAATGTTTACAAAGTGACAGTGTTTGGACAGTATTTATGGTCCATTGTCATGCCTAGATTACAGGATATGAAAGCCATATGTTATTTATTCATCAACATTAAACATCTTGGCAGAACATTGATATAGAACTTCATACTATTCCCAAATTCTTAGTAGAAAGTAGTCCATCATTTTTATTTACATAGTATTTAAAATCATTCTATTTTTTCTTATACTTCTAAAGCAATACTGTTTAGTTTTTACTTCCCCTGAACATTTCAATAATGATTTCCTATGATCAAGATGCTCTGCAAATAAGGACTATAAGCATCTTGCAATTTTTTTTGTCTAGCATTCATTTCACTTACACAACATACAAAAGCCAGACACGGTTTCATACACTTGTAATCCTGGTACTTAGGAGGCAGATTCAGAAAGACTCCTGCAAATATGAGACCAGTCTGGGCTATAGAAAGTTCTAGGACAGCTAGGGGTATATAAGCAAGAGTTTATCTCAAAAATAAGTAAAAAAAAAATGCTTTGACTACATTTTTCCAATCTACATGCTATGCATGAGACGTTACTACACACACACACACACACACACACACACACACATGGGTGGGGATGTGTGGAGGACACGGTAAATAATTAACTAATTTAGGACATTGTTTTATGACCTAGTTGCTCTTTCAGATTTACACAAAAGTAACATGTTAAAAGTCACTAGAAATTCTGCAATAAATAAAACATTGTGTTTGTGTTCAATCTAGTACACCCACAATCTATTTGCTGTAGGTCTTCCTGACTACCGCCACATATTTTCTTTTCTCAAAGCTATTTCAACATCTTATGAACAACAATGTACAGAGTAAGGTTTTAGAGAAAACACTAAACCCAACAAATAATATCTTCCATGGATAATTTAATTTAACATAATCTTAAATCTCAAAGCAGAAAGGTATCATAACCCTTTATCTTGAGAATGTAAATTTATCAAGACTGTTATGAAACATTTTCTGAATAATACAACACTCCCAAACTATATATATGCATATATATGTATATATGTGTGTGTCTAATGTAAAAAAATAGTTACTTGTCTCCTTTTAGTAGTAAAACCAGATCATCTAGTATTACAGTGTTTAGATACAGCTGGTAAAATTGAGAAACAGATCATAATCCACTGGATAATAGTATTAATTATTTTTTTCTGAAATTAACTAAATCAATGAATGTGAAATCCAAGCCATAGGCATGGATTCACCTATCTGAACATTAAGAGAGCATCAAATATATCCATGAGTTAAATAAAGGCTATTTATCAAATGACTTAAATTTTCACACTTGTTACATTATTACTAAATATGGAACTTGAACTGTTTTAAAAAGTTAATTTATTAACAGTTACTAATAGAATGATTCATTTTCCACATGGTAGAATAAAAGAATTAGGTCCCAATGAAATTGGAATGTTCAACTGGCTTATTCTCTTTCTAAAATACATATGGTATAATTATTACAAGTATATATCTCACTGACCATAGTGTTCATTCTATGCAAATTATGAAAAATGAAACATTTAGGTTTTAGTTCAGTGCTAAAGAGTTGAGCATTCCAATCCTGAGCAATAGGATAAGAGAGACACATTTTCTAGAACATACAGGATAAAGTCTCTTCGTTCATTTTTCTGTACTCCTCACTTGACAGCTCCTTTTCTTTAGAAATGCAAATGACAAGAGATGTGAATAACAGAAATCTTGGTACCATAGATCTGGGGTGTGATCACTTTCCAACTAGAAAAGGAATCAAGAGGGCATTCAAATCTTTGCAACTGGTGATTACAATCACTATCTGGTATCAAAGTTAAATGAGTAATTCTCTATGAATACATATATTATTCTGTAGTTTTTTTGCCATTCACTTAGGAGAAGTTATAACGTGGTATGCATGACCTAGAGAATTACAGACTCTAGGAATAGTCATGTATAACTTATTATCCCAATTGGTACATGAAAAGTTTATAAAAATTTTGGATGTCAAAAACCTCCAAAACAAACTTACATGCAATTTCCTCAGAATATAAAATATGATACTTCTGTAAATGGAATAGAATTCTAAATTGCCTTTTCAACATTAATCCAATATGTCTGTCAGTCATACAGCACATAAATGGATACTTTTTTTTTTTTTTTTTTTGAAACAGGGTTTCTCTGTGTAACCCTAGCCGTCCTGGAACTTTCTCTGTAGACTAGGATGACCTCGAACTCAGAGATTGGCCTTCCTTTGCCTCATGAGAGCTAGGATTAAAGGAGTGTGCCATTACCACCCTGGTGAAAACATAATATTAGGGATGGAGCCCATAGTCTCACACATACTAGGTAAGTATTCTACCACAGATCTACATACATAGCCAATTTCCCCTTAGTTTTTTTTTTTATTTTGAGACAGACTTTCATAAAATTACCTCAGCTTACCTAAAAAAAGTCTCCATACCCCTACTCATTGTTCTGAGTAGCTAGTACTGAGCCATACTGCCTAGATCTTTCCAATATAGTCTACAAAAAATGGTCTTCAAAAATCAAACATCTTACTATATGTCTTGAAGGTAATCCTTACTGATTCCTTTATCATATGTGAGCCTAACTTATGTTTTCAAGTACATGTTTTCTTCCCTGAAAGTATAATAGCATCCGCAGTACTAATTTTAACATTTATTTTTGCTAATGGTGAAACAAGCTAACAAAGGCCTTATTGATAACAATGACCACTATTTACAGAACACCATGTACTACATAAGACACCGATATTAATATTTTTCCTTAGTCTGCATGTCTAGCTTCTATTATTTATCTATTGATCTACAATTTCTTATTTCTTGAGCTAGAAAGTATATTTAAGTTGATTGCAATTAATTAAGCCCCACTTCTTTCTGATTCTGCATCAAAGATGTGGAAAACAGTTCCTGGGAAGTAGGCCAGCTAACAAATATCCTTAAAAATTAGTGGTATAGGAATAAGCCCACACAGGGAACGCACACATGACAGTATCTTTAGTAAATGTGAAAAAATAGCCTCAAACCTGTACTCTGATCAAATAAATCTTTCTCCTGAACTGTATCATGACAAATTTTTAGATTTGGGTGTATTCAAGTAAGATATATGTACATGATTTCTCAAATATTTTCACTTTGTTTTAACAACAAGATTTTAAATTGAGTTAGATAGGTATATATTATATTTATCACATGGCAGATTAATTTCCATATTAAAAATCAAATTATAAGATTTACTAGACTGTTCTTTGTTATTATTAACTATAGCATCAATAATGTCAGATATATCTAATCCACATATTTGTCTTGCGCAATCTCAAAAGTAAACAAAACCAAACCCAAATTTAATTATAAAATATTTACTATTTATTTAAACTAAAAGATTTTCTTAAAGTTTGGAAGCATTCAAGACAATTAGCAGTCAGCAATCGGTCTTAATTTTCACAATAAAAAACTACATCAAATCCCATTATTATAGTGATACTAATCTTGGTATCTTATTTATTCAAATCACTAGAACTGTAGCAATTTTCCCTTATTTTCTGTATATTGAAGACAACATACAGAAGAATGAAATTCAGTAAACTACAAATCAGCACTGATATATACTGGCAGAGCTGTTTGGGAAATTGGATACTTTCTCTCACTAGTTCACTTTGGCTACCCGTGGTATTTTCATGAACAAAAATCTACAGGAAAATTGACAAATAGATATTACTGACAGATGGCCAGAACCCTTGTTCTATATAAATCTACATAAAGTAGTGTGTTAGGGTGACGTCCCTGATTTCAATCTCTACTGCTGCTGTTACTGTTGTTTCTCATCCTTAAAATGGAGCAATTCCGCAATCAAAAATTTTATATAAGTTTTAAAATGCAGGTCACAATTTTGATATGCTTTTAATGAAAATCATTTCCCAATACGCCTTCTTACTACTGTTTTCTCTTATTATAGGTTGCTTGTGTAATTTCTATATGTTAGAATTGGTTAGCTCATGGTGCTAATGAGGCCAAGGTTATGAGTCTGATACTTATATGAGCCAGTTGGTTTTACAGAAAGAAAAAGAAATATGTTCTATAGTTTTTAAAGCCAGGAACTGCAACTGTAGCCAGCCAGGATACAAATTTATGTCCTTGGAAAGAATCAAAACCACAAAAGGGGCTCTGGAAAAACACCTAAAAACAGTTGTCTTGATAGAAGCAAATTCTTACTTGAAAAGATTCTTCTTCACATATAGAATGAGAGTGCTGTTTCTAATGAATTCACACAACAAATTTGGAAATTAAAATGGAACATAATAATCATGCAAATTATTAAAATATTTTCACAATATATTAATAACATGCTTATATGTGAAAGAATCTTAATGCTTCCAGAGGGAATAGAAGTAATATATACATATGATGGCAATTACACACCCCCACTATACATACACATAGGATACTGTGCAATATGGTTATAATTATACAATCTTACACATAAATAATAGTATAAAGCTAACAATTTCAGGGATAGCCAGATCACTGTATAAAAACAAAATTATTTCAGCAAGTAATTACGTTTGCTTAGAGCACAGGCTACATGTTAATAGAGAAATTCCTATGTAGGTCTAATGAGCTTGGAGATGCTACATTTTTACTTTGATTTTCCTATTTTTTTTTAAATTTTGGTTTGGGGAATCCCAATGTACTATGCTGAAATTTATCTCAGGACAGTATAAAAATCAACTGGTGGGAAGAAGAGTCTGGAGTAACTACTTATATGATGACTGTTAAGAAGTAAAGGCAGCCTGGCATGATGGCACATACATTTAATCCAAGTACTAGGCACTTGTGATGCAGAGGCAGGAGGTTCTCTATGAATTTGGGGCGATCCTGGTCTACATTGCAAGTTCCAGGACAGCCAGGATTACATAGAAATACACCTGACTAAAAGATAAAAAGAAAGTTTATACAAAAATAAGCAATGCCAATATGGATACCAATATATTACAAATGAAAATGATAGCATACCTCAGTTTAGAGAATAAGTTAATGCAGAGATTAAGTCTTTAATATAAAGTATGATTATGTAGACTTGAATTCTATCGATTCTATCGATCTTTTGTATGGTTGCTTGACATTCTTGTAATTATCTATCAGAAATAAAATAAGAAAAAAAACTAGTCTGCCTTCTGCAACTAATATGTACAACTATAACTCAAACAATTCAAAGGAAAATGTAATTTCTTAAAATACTTTACAAAGCTCTGTAGAAACAATCTTCAATAAAATAAATGCATTAGAAAAATGTTGTTCGGGGCTGGAGAGATGGCTCAGTGGTTAAGAGCATTGCCTGCTCTTCCAAAGGTTCTGAGTTCAATTTCCAGCAACCACATGGTGGCTCACAACCATCTGTAATGAGGTCTGGTGCCCTCTTCTGGCCTGCAGACATACATGCAGAAATAAATAAATAAATAAATAAATAAATAAATAAATAAATAAATAAAGTGTTGATTAAAAAAAAAAGAAAAACGTTGTTCACTGTAGATCTTGCTTCTTTCTGGGTCTCAGTTGTTCCATACATAAATTAAGATCTATATGCTACACAATATTACTGCATTATTTTCAGGTCCTCATAAATAACTAAAATAATACAATAATAACGGAATTATCTTTGAAAAATCTTGCTCAGTCTGGCATTAGTCAGTGAAAGAAAACAAAAGACAAACAAGCCACAATAACAGGGAAACATAAATTGTGAACCTACTCAGGATACAAAAGTAAATGGGTGACTGGTGGAGTATAGATTGGATCCAGTCAATGTATTCTGCAAAATAACTTCCTTCAATACTTTATCTATAATCTCTATACCAAGCATCTTGTATTCTACAATTTATTACAATTTAAATTTCTATAGCTTTAACATAGCAATATCACAAGAAAAGTAAGGTAGTTTTGAAATTCAAATAATATTTCCTGCAGTAGCCACTCTGAACTGTAATTACCATTTGTATACAAATTACAAACATACTTGGAAAGACAAGGGAACAAAAAAAAAATGTGAAACCAACACTATTCAAAGAATGTTGTTTTCCAGAAGAGTATAATTAAGTCTAACAGCTAAAATTACAATAAGAAAATAAACACCTAAATCAACTCAAACATTCTATGAAAATAATGAAATATTTATAAAACAAACATTCCCCAAATTTAGTTGTTCTATGCACTATGAAAGAATAAATCTTCCAATACCTATTTTGTTTTCGGTAATATTAAATCTTCCAATATCTAAAGCTCCAGTCTTGATACAAAAGAACAGCAAACAGAAAGGTGAACAAAGAGAATTAAAAGAAAAAATTAATAGAACTGAGCAGAAAAGAATGTAGATATATGAGAGATGTTGAGGTAATATCAGAGTCATATTACCAAGTTTATAGTTGGCATTATATAATTTCTAAGCTACATTTATTGGCTTAAATCCTTAGTAGGTTCACACATCTTTTTAAACATTTTGTTTCCATTCAACCTTCTCTTTCATTTAATTAGAGAACTCTTATCTGACCTGTCAGCTACTTCCTACTTTAATGGATATGTCTGGAATACTATTGACTAGCCATTTGAGAAATACTTTTTTTGCATATATTTCCAAATGATCAATTTATTTAGTAAGGATCAATATAGTATTTCTGACTGTATTTTTTTTTAGTTTTTTTTTTTATTGAGAATAAGAAAAAAAGTTTCCGCCTCCTCCCAGCCTCCCATTTCCCTCCCCCTCCCCC
>NW_026068143.1:3279758-3311339 GCF_014885135.2 Alexandromys fortis | reverse complement strand
AAGCCATGTAGTAACATAGGAACCCATAAGTGCTTCATGCTTGAAGCGGCTTTTTTTTTTTTGAGACAATATCTTCCTGTTTAGCCTAAGCTGGCATAAAATTTCATGATTCTCATGCCATATCCTACCAAATGTTGGGTTTACAGGTAGGTACCACCATTGCTGTCTTGAAAGAGACTTGAACCTAGAGTGACTCCCAGGAGCCCAAGTTAGTCCCCAGTTAGTCCCTTGGGAAGCTGAGGATAGGGAACCTGAAATGACCCTATCTTATAGCAATACTGACGAATATCTTCCATATCACCATAGAACCTTCATCTGGTGATGGATGGAGATAGAGACAGAGGCCCACACTGGAGCACTGGACTGAGCTCCCAAGGTCCCAATGAGGAGCAGAAGGAGGGAAAATATGAGCAAAGAAGTCAGGACCACGAGGGGTGCACCCACCCACGGAGACAGTGGGGCTGATCTATTGGGAGCTCACCAAGGCCAGCTGGACTCTGACTGAAAAGGCATGGGATAAAACCGGACTCTCTGATCATGGCGAACAATGAGGGCTGATGAGAAGCCAAGATCCATGGCACTGGGTTTTGATCCTACTTCATGTTCCGGCTTGGTGGGAGCCTAGCCAATTTGGACGTTCACCTTCCTAGACATGGACGGAGGGGGGAGGACCTTGGACTTCCCACAGGGCAGGGAACCCTGACTGCTCTTTGGACTGGAGAGGGAGGGGGAGAGGAGTGGAGGGAGGGGAAGAAGTGTGGGAGGAGGGGGAGGGAAATGGGAGGCTGGGAGGAGGTGGAAACTTTTTTTCTTCCTTTTCTCAAAAATAAATAAATAAATAAATAAATAAAAGTCCATGAGGAAAAAAAAGAAAATTTTTAAGGACTTTCAAAGGAAGGCCTCACAAATTATGTATCTAATCTGCCTGAAAGTTCTTGACATAAAATCCAAAGTCCTTCAGCACACAGCTCTTGCTTACCTGCCTAACATCTCCATCCCCTCTGTACCCCTTCTAAGGAACAGGTTACAATGACAACTCCCCATATATGCATATTCTGTGACTGGTCAATGTCTTTTGCCTTTGTTCATGGCAGTTCAATTCCTTTGCCTCATAAGCCATAGTAAACGAGTCTTTAAAAATAGTATGTCTTTAAATATAGTCTTATCTCCAGAATCTTGATGCATGTTGTGGTGACATTTGAAGCTGATAAAAAAATACTAATACATGACTTCCAAGCAAAAAAAAAAATTGAGGGGTTGAATGAAGAATCAGAATATGGTTTTCATTGCTCCTAGTAGTCTCCCGAGAGGCACTGCTCAAGGGTTGGTAACTATTACTATGGTTCTCTGAACGCCAACCTTCAGATTTAATCAGTCTTGGATAGAACCTAGGCATCAGTATATTTTAAATGTTCCTCAGGTGATGTTAAGCTGTTTCTAGGGTTGAGTTATAAGAATTTTAAAGAGCAATAAGTTAAATGAGATGTAGCCACTCAAGGTGTTAAGGCATAAATAAGGCAGCTAATGGCCAAAGAGAACTGCCGGGGAAGCCTATTAAATGTACACTGTAAATGAAGAGAGAAAGATCCTACTGTTAAGGCAAACCAAAGAAAAGATTATAGGCATTAAATATGTATTATATTTGTGATTCATTTTGAACATTCCTGATAAGACTAAGAAATGTCCATATATATTGAAAGTCAAGCATTTTGAAACTAGCATTTGAACACCCAATATTACAGAATAATGTTACATAAATAAAGATTTATTTTTATATGAGTTTAACCAGAAAGATTTTATATACATGCTGGCTGTTCAGATATCCCTCTTAACAAACCTATATTTGTTGGGGAGAGTTCACAGTTCTTTTGGACGTTTACCTGCAAACTATCCAGGAGTGTAGTGACACCCTAAAAAGATTGGAAAGCTCTCAAATTATCTATGAAGAAGTTTTCAATAAAGTACATGAATTAACAAAAATATTAAAGAATAAAGTCACTGCAAGAGAACTGTTAGTCACAATAAAATTTGAAATGGGAGACCTGTAGCAAATGAGATGTGAAGGGGCGTAAACGACCGGCAAATAGAAATAACCAGACTAGCTTTAATATCAGCTTTAATAAGGTGAAGAAGGGGGGGGGTACAAAGCCAGGCTTCCAGCGAAGAGCAGCAAACAAAGAGAAGGCAGGGAGAACACCCACCAGATTTATAGGTAAATATTGGCCTAAGGGGTACCCACCCTACAAACAAGGTGATTGGCTGGGGCTTCCCCTTCAGAGATGTTAAGTGCATGGCTTGCTAAGTAATCAAGAGTACTCTTGGTTTAAAGCTATATGATGAACTAGACAAACTCCTTCACTGTATGAGTTTCATTTTATTTTATTTTTTTAATTAATTTATTTATTTATTAAAGAGAGTTTCATTTTAAAAAGCATGTAAAAGTATTCAATATACTTGCTGGTGCTGCTTATATTAAATATTGTACATTATAACCATTTAAAAATAATTTATATCATGATGGGTTAGGGTGAAGATTATAAAAAATGGAGAATCAATTTTTCAGACTAAACCCAAATATTACTCATCTTTACATAGACTCTATTCTGTTTTTCTATGTTTTCACCCTTTTCTTTATACGCATGCTGTTCAATGACAACATGCCACTATTATAGGACTGATGAAGATTATAGACATTCCAATCATGCTCCAGTATTGCAATTTAGATACATGGCTCCCAGACTAATTTCACAGCTAATCCTACTTAAAATCAATCAGAATGTCTTAAACAGGCCTGTCTCTTGCTCTGGCACTTTGTCATTGCAACGAAGACAAACAAATGTTTATCTGTTGTCTAAAATTTTAAGCTCTAAATCCCACTCTATGGCAGTATGACCTGGTACCCATATTTCTGTCCTGCCCAAAAGGACGATGTGAGAGAGTATGGTTCTTTCACCTAGGGATCTAAGAGTAGGACAAGCAGAAAGTGACAAACCAAGGGAAGACATTACTACAAAGGAACAATGGGGAAAAGCTCGCAAAACGGATGCTGGAAGAGAGCATTGGATCGCATGGAACTGGAATTCCAGACCATTGTGAGCTGCCATGTAGATTCTTGGAATCAGACCTGGATCCTGTAGAAGAACAACATATGCTCTTAACTGCTGAGCCATCTCACCAGCCCTGTAGTTTCCATTTTAAATATGTAAGTGTAGCGTTCCAGTGACTACACTGAGATTGTGTTTACAAATGGAAAACATACTGTGCTGAAATTTAGTCACCATACATTAGAAAGGCCATAGTGGTTATTAAAATACCTTCATGTGAGTTAGTAAAATTCCATTGTTGTAAGAAATGTCAAAATTTGCCAACTGGGACCAGGCCTTCATTTGAACATAAATGTATGGAAATGGGAATAGAGTTATAAAATGTTCCTGTCTAGGGAGCAATTTGTCTTTGAACAGACACTCATTAACGACCTGAAAAAAGTGTAAGGGACCTGCATTTCAGATGTAACTCAGTAAGATTACTAGCTCCAAAAGTATACATTATCTATGTGAGTTTGGGAACTTACTGAATTTTTATAACTGCTGTTTCAAAAATGTAAGAACCATATCTATCTCATAGACTAATATTTTCATCAGGCAGGTACAGGCTATTCCTAAAGAGTTTCAGTTGTGATTAGGAGTCACAAACAAATACTTTCTTGTCAGGAATTAGATAGGCAGAGAAATAGATGTTAGATTCTGACTTGTTGACTATCTGACCACATGCAAATTGCTGAAGATTAACACACTGGGTCAGGAAAGCATTTGTCACCCTCAGTCTACAAATACCTTTCATTTCTAATCCTAAGTCTGACACACAATTATGTTATGACATTCTAGTATCTCAACAGTTAAAGCATTTCCAGAAAGGTAATAGAACATTAAAACATGATAGCACATGAAATTTGCTATGTTCATCATGATCCAAGCAATAAATTTTGTTCTGTATTACAGAAAAGACTATTTTTGGTAAGATACGACACACACACACACACACACACACACACAGTCAAAATTATCAGCAATGGTTAATTCAGAGAACTTCTACTATCATAGTCAAATGATTTCTTATCTTACTTGACATCATGCCATGCCTCTGGATGAAACTGCTAAAAATCAAAAAGATTAAATACAACTTTCAAGAGGACAGTAACAGGAAAGAAGGAGAAATACATTTGGTAAAAGAATATACTTTTCTTAATTCAATTGGCTTGTTATTTGGATATATTCTTGCAAAACTGCGCTGAAAGTGGTTACTGGGAATTACAATTTAGCACTTCTGGGTGTGATTCAGTTGCAGTTCTGAAGGCACAGGCACATTAAGACAAAATACAGGTGCCTTCTGTTCCAGAAAAAACTCGGGAGACTTCTAGTTTATTGTTGAACTCTGAGGGTATAATTTGACAAATTAGTTTTCCCATTCCCTAAGCTTTACAACTGAGTTCTTAATCAGTAAATAAAATTTTCATAACCCATCATTTTCTTTGCTTTCTTAAAAGCAACATTCCGATGTGGGTTTTAAATCAAGAGACTTTCCCTTTCCTCAGAGTAAACAGTAAAAAAGATAGTCTTTTTAGATAGTGTACAAAACTGGTTGACATGGGTAATATTAAAGCAATATTCACCTTTTATGGATTTATAGATTATGGGAAAAAGCTTTGAATTATACCATTTTTCTACAGACTATGGTCAACTATGATGCAAATATCAATACTTTGAATTGAGCTTTATATTAACTATTCCTATATGTCTTCTAACAGATTCCACCATCCCTAAGTAACAGATACAAGTTCAAGACAAATGCATGAATTTCCATAAGTTTGAAGAAATCCTTGAAAAAAGGGACCAGGGAGATCTATTCAGTCAAGAATGGTTATAAATAAAGCAAGCAATAATGGTATTAATCTATTAAAATCAACTTCTAAAAAAAAAGATTTATTTCTAGATGGATTATGCTATTTCAAACATGTATTTATAAATAAAAATATATCACTTCAAGAAATGCTTTATCTACATGTTTTGTCCCATATCTATCTCAAAAGCACTATTAAACATAAAACAAACCTAAGGAGGTGTAAGTGGTTTTACTCTCAGAACTGGGTTTAAGGAAATGGATCATCAAAAAGAAAGGAGAAAAATATTCCAGTTTAGGAAAAATTTACACAAAGTCAAAACACATTATTGTATTGCAGTTTGCTTTTTCTACTACTGAAAGTACACCTGCAAAATAGTCTTTACTCGGCTTAGATTAGTGGTCGCTGAAAGCTATACAAAGAGATCTGGTGGTTTTAATTTTATTCATCATGTCTCTAGCTCAGGGACCTGGGGAAATACAGAGAAGTGTGCTGCATATTTATAAGGCCTCTGGGACCTTAACAGGCTTCCAAATGCCTTGTTTGTTGCAATCTGCTTGTCAAACTATTAAAGAAGTAAAATCCACACTCTATCCCCTATTGCATATGCAAATTTTCTCTGTTAATTAAATCAAAACTATGATTGCAAGGAGAACTGATAGAAATCTAGTGTCTCCCCAGCTTCTCTAACAGCAAGAAGACATAAAATACTTCTAGTACCAGACATTTATTTAGAAAAAAAAATTGACTATCGTGTTAAAAAAATGTGTTAACCTTGATTGATTTGCCAAACTGTTCATTCAAAACTTCCGATTTAGCAGGTTTGCTATTAAAAATGTCTTCGTGTCACTCCTTAATTATAGTTACTGTAATATAACTCTAATTTGATATGGACATATTCACCTCTCAGATCTAAGAGGTTAAACACTAAAAGGATTGAGATCTTCTTGTTTTAAAGGTGATATTTAAGTTAAAACATGTATTCCAGTACTCTATGCATAGTTAAGCATCAGTATGAGAAAAGTATCTCTATATGTAAGCCTATGTCTTTTTGAATACAATTATAATGTAGACAAAGGGATACTGGAAGTCACTGAAACTGCACCCAAGTCAAGGGGAAGGCTGACTTGCTGACCTTTCTTCTTACTGATGACTTAAGCCCCAGGTGATTTCACTGTAGTAAGTCTGTCACCTCACTAGATATAGTGGTACCAGCTTGAGAAGCATATTCTTCTACTTACTCTCAGTAGACCCATTCTTCACATGCTGTGCTGGACAGAAAGAAATGTTCACTATCCTTTTGGATCTGGCGGATTATGTGAGAATAACTACCTCATTGGTTAAAAAAAAGTTGCAAAATATTAGTCTTTAGAACATCTGATAAACATGTATTTTAGTGTTTCCTGAAGGAGTTCCCGCAACATTTTAGGAATAAGGCTGGGTGGATATTCACTAAACAGACAAAGCTCAAATAAACCAGAAAATATGGTTCCTCTTAGTCTCAGCTTTTAGATTACACAATCAACCAATGGCACATAAGAATGGCAAGTTTTTAATATTAAATAACAAAATCACAATATTAATATATATTAATATATAATATTTTAAAAATTAAGGAATAAAAATTAGACCAACAGCAGAATCTAGACCTCTAGTGCAAATAATACCAAGAATTTGTTCCACGATCTCATTTAGATCAGTTCATTTCTGCTTTGTTTTCTTTTTTCTCTTGTAATACCGGGAGGTGAGCTGAGAGAATCACATTTCAGAGTTCAGAGATACTATGCAAACCATCTTGCACCTCCCTTCATTTTGTAGAGGGAATGACCAAAGTCAAGAAATAGAACTAAGACACTCAGTAAACCGTAGCGCATACATTGGAACTTCAGATGCTTAAAAACTTGTTTTGTGTTCTTAAAAACACAGTTGATTTTCTCAGCAACCCATTGCCAAGAGTCCTTCCTAATCTCAAGGGTAGTGACACCATAGTGATACACTTCAAATTGGTGCAGTCTTCAGGGGCCAAGCCAAACTGGTACATGTCTTGAAAGGGTTATTTTGTTTTTGTTTCATTGAATGGTACTTGCTAGTCATACATACAATGAACCACTACTATTCATTAATACAAAATAAGCAACATGGTAACAGCCTTGTTAGAACCTAGTTTTGTGGAGTCAGGGCCAAGTAGTTTTCAGCCCATACACTAGAAAGCTTGAAGTAGTGTCTTCCTGGAGGAACCTTGTACTCAGTTGTGCAGTGAGTGTGCTGCGTGTATGGCATGTGATCCCTTAAGATGTCCACTGTCCTTTGTTTTTACCCCAAATCTGGAGCTGTTGTATGACAGGAGGATGCATAGAGTTAAAGGTGAAGTGGAATGACAGGGCTTAGGCCTGTAACAGTGGGGATTGACAAGCAGTGACTTGGGCCCGGTCTTGCATGAATATAACCTCTGGCACACCGGCATAGTGATGATCCATATACTAAAACCTTGAGGGCAGCCAGGCTAGGACACCAGCCCTTGTAATTAGTTATTGAGAAGGATGAGGCAGGAGGCCAAGACTGAACAATTTAGTAAAATCAACAGGGGAGGTGGACCTGGTAGCAATGTAGTTTGGTAGAGTACTTGCCCAGCACATGTGGTGCTTGGGACTGGAACACTAGAATGGGGGTGAGGGTTTAACTGATAAAACCTTTATTATATCTGAAAACAAGTAAAAGAATTCTTAGTGTTTGCATAAATGAGAGCTGTCACCTAGCCAAATGATATACCAATTTCAGATATTTGAAAATACTACAGAGAATTTTGATTGCTCTCAACATCAATAAAGTTATGGAGAAAAAAAAAACAAAAAAGCCATTAAGCAAGCGTCAAAAAGACATGGGGGGGGAGTTATTGACAAGTTTCCTAGTTAATTTTGGCTGACAACTACACATACCCCAAAGTTATCTGAAAGAATGCCAATTGGAGGGTTTGTCTGGATCAGACCAGAATTTGAGTATGTCAGTGAGTCATTTCTGGATTGGTGACTAATATAGGAGGGCCCAGCCCACTGTGGGCAGTGCCATCCCTAAGCGGGGAATCCTGGGGGGTATAAAATAGCTAGGTAAGCAGAGGGTAGGAAGCAAGCCAGTAAGCAGCATTTTTTTTGTGGTTTGCTTCAAGCTCCTGCTTTGGCTTCCCTTAGTGATAGACTGTAATCTGAAATAGACCCTTTCCTCTCCAAGCTGGGTTTGGTCAGTGTTTCATTATCATCACAGCAAACAGAGAATAAACTAGGACAGGTGAATTGGGAAAAGTTGCATACTGTATGATTTCAACTTCTGAAAAAGGCAAAACTGTGGCGCAGTAAAATACTCAGTAATGGGGCTGAGTAGTAGAGAACATATTTAGCATGTCCAGGACTCTGGATTTGGTCATCAGACTTGGAAAAAGAACCTCCAAATAAAATAAAAGGTTGTGGCTGCCGAAGACTCCAAGGACTATAACAGCAATCTTTTGAATGTACAACACAAGAAGTGAACTGCAATGTAAACTACAGACTTTAGCTGATGATACCACGTGTGCACATCTACTGAAAAAAAACTAAAGCGACCTACAGCAAGGTATACCATGAACTCATTCATTGTAATGATGTTAATCTTACTTGTCAAATTTTCTTTTATGAACTTTCATGCAATTTTCATATAACATTTACATTGAAAAAAGAAAGAGTATTTAGGATGCCTGGGGAGAGAATAGAGTTACACAGAACTCTGAGCACTATCTAGTTCAACTTTGTTTTTCCAGATACAGAATCAGAACCATAGGGACCAATAGATTTGCAAAGAACTTTCCATCTAGGTTTTTGTGAGGTCAGAATTTGAATCTCTATCTTTTACTA
The DNA here is from genome assembly GCF_014885135.2 of Alexandromys fortis. Lineage (NCBI taxonomy): Eukaryota > Metazoa > Chordata > Mammalia > Rodentia > Cricetidae > Alexandromys > Alexandromys fortis. Next base: position 3,302,561 of record NW_026068143.1, on the reverse strand, counting down.
ATACTAAATGCTTCTTAAGTGTCAGCATTTTTTTCGCCTAGAAAATTAAGAATACCAACAAAAATAAAACAAACATTAACTCAAAGAAATAGTCCCGTTCAATCAAAGTCTGTAATTTAGGTGCTTGCTTATCAGAGTAACAGACCAGTTTAATTCATAATAAATGCCTTCAGACCTATTTTCCATATGCAGACACATACCGTCTATCATACTGTTATTAGATATGTCATATAAGTATCAGGGTTCAAATACAGCTCCACCATTAAAATGGATATAAGACCTTGTGTATTTTTGTAATTGTTTTTGAGCATAGGAAATCAGAGAATTCATTTAATAGGACTGGCTAGTAGTTTGTATTCAACATAAGATACTTTCTTTACAAACCCCTCATTTGGATGACATAATTAGTTATTTTCTTTCTAAATTGCACAAAGCCGAAATGCTTATATGAAGAACCATAGTCAGAACCCCACCACATAATAAACTGTTCTATCATCAGACTATGCAATGATTGACAAGATAGTTAGCCCCTTCTTTTCCATGCTTGCGTATTTTTCTATAAACCTACAAATGCAAAGAACATATTTTGGTGGAGTAGGGGATTAGATGTAGTCAATTCATGTTATAGTATTATGTAGTATTATTTCTGGTCTCTGAATTATTTTCCTGTCTTCAGTGGTATTTTCTGCATCCATTAATTTATTACCCATGAACTTAATTAAAGTGTTGTTTACTGATACTCCTTGCAGATCATTAATGGAATGTTAATTAATTATAGCCTAACACTATCAAAATCTCCGACATAATGAAAGAACCTCTCCCATCCCATTATGTCTTAGTGTTGCATCGTGGAGTTGCTTCATTGAGGTTCTTGCCTAATGCAATACCAACTTCTTTTTAAAATGACTTAAAACTACACTACAAAAAGAATTTCTACCAAAGCTAATTATCAGTAAAGTTAAAAAACACATACTGTTAAGATTTTACCAGAAAAGATAACCATCTATTCACAAATTAGATGCTGCAAGTTTTCGAACACAGGTAGGATATCTTATTTGTTATTTATACACAATGAAAATACATATGTATTTTCAGACATAAAATATTATGTTATATATATATATACAGAAATATACCAGTCATATAAAGCAATATCTAGGAAATTAAAACATTTCAAGATTAAAATCTGATCTGAACTTGACTGCGTGACTGTGTGATGCTTTACACAAAAGCCATTTTATGGTCAGGGTACAGATTCAGTAGTTTTATTGCATTTTTAGCTAGGATAACAATGTCAGTCAGAATAATTGGCACCACAGGAGTACCCCATAGTGATAAACTAGAAAATGCTTCTACTGTGATCACATGGTGGCAGACAGCTACTCAGATGATAACAGCAAGTCTTTCAAACAGAGTTGGGGACTGATCAATACTATAAAGACTTATACTTTTGCCTGATGAGTTACCTTGCTGTCTTTCAAATACTTCATTCAGATATTTCTGGGAAAATCACTAGTTCTCTATATTTTAAACCTGGCAAATAAAGCTTTAAAGAAATTTGAGCACATAGTAGAACTGTCTTTCATATTAAATAGAATTCATGGTGGCATCACATGGACAATGATCTGAAGCATACTATTAATTAATGTTATATTTTAGTCTTTCAATCACTTATCGACTTGCTCAATCATTCATTCATTCAGAAATTTCCATCATTCTTTATGTTGCAAAAGGACTGGTTCTAAGTATTATGAGAAATACAAGAGTCATTAGTAGTCTCTGCACATAGATTTGTAACCTTGTGATGCACCTAGCAAGCTGGTGTTTATTTAAAACCAGACTTAAATAAGCACAGGCAATAGATCTACCCATCAATTTGTATCTTAAAGATAACTGCACCATCTTAGCTAACAATAAAAAAGCAGAGCACATGCATGATTATAGATATGAATATATATGAATCTCATTCTAGTTGCACTCCAAATTGCAGCATCTGCTACATTTTTTACACAGTAAGTATTCAATGAAATAACTGAATATTCTAATTACCCTTTTAAAATATTTTGTATGTATATTTTGCCTGCATTTATGTCTGTGTGCATCATATCTTTAACATGGCCATGGAGGTCAGAAAGGGGTATCATATTTTCCGATCCCCAGGAAGCTACAGATAGTTGTGAGACACCATGTAGGTGCTGGGAAGTGAACATGGGTACCCTGGAAGAACAGGCAGTGCTCTTAACTTCTGAACCATACCACAATTCTGCCTTCCAATTATTATTTTTTTAAATAAACGTTATATATTCTATGTGTTTTTTCCATATCATGAATCTTGATCCTTTCGTATTTACTCTCCATGCCTGCAACCCCCACCAGAATAAAACAAATTCACGAGGAAAACGTGAAAAAAAAGTGAGAAAAATCATAAAAGGAAGAAATTAAAAATCTTGTCATGGAAACTGCAGTGTGATCAAGTGTTGTATACCCTTTTGTCCATACATCACTACTTGCAAGTGTCCATTGCAAAGAGTCATTTGTCTGGTTTGAGGCCCCAACATCCACCCCATCTATGATCTGCTGGAGCACGTGAAGGGACCTGATCTGCAGACCCTAAGCTGCAGGATCAGTATAACACAGGGCAACAACAGGAAGGATCCTAGTAAGGGCCCAGCATCGAATGTGTAGTGGAGATCCTGAACCAGTCCAATTAATCTTAAAAGCCTTTTTTCAAAATATGGTTACCCAGGGCTGGAGAGATGGCTCAGAGGTTAAGAGCATTGCCTGCTCTTCCAAAGGTCCCGAGTTCAATTCCCAGTAACCACATGGTGGCTCACAGCCATCTGTAATGGGGTCTGGTGCCCTCTTCTGGCCTACAGGCATACACACAGACAGAATATTGTATACATAATAAATAATTATTTTAAAAAATTCGGTTACCCAAACAGATGTAAAACAGAAGGCAGAATTCAATGACAAAAACTGGGTGATTTTTAAAATAATTCTCTTACAATTATCATGTTGAAGAAGGGATATTCTGAGGGATGGCAGCAAAGCAGACACAAGATCAATGAGTAAATGTTTGAAGGAATGAAGATTTGGGTTTAAATTCAGAACTCATATAATGAATGTTCAAGAGGAACTTTGGACCTTTTCAGTTCTCCCAGTAGTCAAAACTCAGGATAAGTACATATGAGAACATGAGAGAAGGGGCTTTACTAGCAGATTCAAACAAAGGAATGCACTTCTTAGTCGACGGGTAGTGGGGAAGCACCTTGGTTAAGGTGCTAATTCTAGACCTTCTTAGTTCAAATCCCAGTTCTACCACTAACCTGAACAACTGTGGGCAACTAAGATTCTATGGATGACAATATTATCAAGTAGGAGAAATATAATTATTAGACTGACTGTAGCCAGAATAGTATTAAAAAGTTTACTACTGGAAAATTGTTATTTTAGATAGGTGCTTAGCATAGAGAAAATATTACATAAATGCTGATACTGGTGATAAGATTTCTGGTTTTGAAAGAGCTCTGTACAAGATTGATTTATTCTTTCTTATACCTATTCTCCAACTGCAGCTTTAGTTTCATATTTGCTCTTCTTTCTGTATATTTCACTTGAACTACCCACTCTAGCAGGAGTTTTATCAAGTCATTGTATTCAAGGCTCTCCCTTGAATACAATAAATTTCACAAATCAGGCATTTTATTTTGTCATCACTATCTGTCATTTGTCTGTTAGGGCTCAAAAACACAAATGTTGCTCTACAACTTCCAGTTGCTCTACCTAGTACTAGTGATAGGTATTTATTGCATTCTTATCACCCTATAAAGTTACAGAAAATAAACACAAGCCCCTACATTTTTATGAAGCTTAATTTTTGAAACAGTCTCACTACAGAGCCCTACAGGTCTGAAACTATGTAAGTCACACTAGCTTTAAATTCATGACAATCCTTTTTCCCCAGCATTCCTTAGTGCTAACACTATATGCATGAGATACAGCATGTGGCTCTAATCCTTACATTGAAATCTGAGTAAACCTGAGAAAGAAATAGCAGATGACTTTCTCAAGATCACATAACTGAGAGAATTAGATACAAAACTGGAAACTCTGTCTTCTTTCCCAAAGGACCATTATTTGTTGTGTTGCTAATTCGGTCATTTTCAGGTGTCTCAGAAATGTTATAATAATACTCAATAGAGTACAATGGCACAGAATATGTGAAACAGTGAGTAAAGACGAATCTTCATCAAAACAGGGCTTGGGAAAATGCACATTTGAAGTGAATTAGAATGAGTTAAGACTAAGCCAGTGCACATGGTTTTGGAAGTAGGTAGAGCGTAAATAATAAATAAAATAAATGAAATTCTTTGTAAATTAAATTACTCGAGCATGTGTAATAGCACAATTCAAGGGCCAATGATTCGTTTCATTTTACAAATTAATAACAAGGGGTGAAGTAGAAGAATGGACTACTCACAACATAGGGAGCTGCCAAGAACAACACTGAAAAAACACAAATTGGCCAGAATTCAGAACTTGCATATTTTCTGCTGTAACTCTACAATTACGGTAATTTATCAGGTCCAACAGTGCTTAATTTTTCAGGACACAATAGTTTATTTGGCAAATGGCTTTCAGCGACACCCAAGTGTCTTTCATTTAGTAGTTTTATTAGAGTTGCAAGCCACAAGGGAGCAAAATTAGCTTTTTTTTCTTGGGGCAGGGATGGCGGTGGCAGAAGAGGGGTGGCATTTTGAACCACATCTTGTCAGGAAAAGAAACTTCATGGAGGTCAACTCCAGGCAGTGTGCTTCTACTTGTGTCTTCTAAGCCCCATATCTTAACACAAGGAGAGCAATAGGGTTTGAAGATCCTAAGTTCTATGTTATGCATGTGGAGTGCCTACTATACAAACCAGAGACTACAGTCCTCACTAAGCAGGAATTGATACACTGTGAGTTTTCTAGTCCATTCAGTAAAATCAAGTCTTATTTCATTCCACCATTACTTCTAAGAAAAAGAAATTTCAGAAATACTATTTCAGGGCCAAATTTATTTCTAATTCGAAAAGTTAATGGGACTTAATAGCAGTGACACTTGGAGACAGGCATGCTCTTATTTCTAAGGACTATTACTGTTTGTTTTAATGATAGCACAAAGTTCTAAAAAGTTAGACTAAAAGTTAGGACACGGAAAAGGCTGATGGTCAGAGACTTGTTCTTACAGGTCTTTCACTGTAGAGAGAGTAAGTTACGTTTTTTTTTTTCGTTTCTTAAAGGAAAAAGACATGCTTAATGAATTAAAATATTATGCAGAAAGAGTGTGTGACAGATGGCAAAGCTGAGCAACATTTACTGCAATATTTAACTTGGATTCAGCTGACGTACCCCATTACATTTCATACACAGCATTCTTATTATTGATAACTTGGATACTGCAGATTCTTAATGCGTACAAGTCAGATGGAACCATTGATAATTGTAGAGTTAATTTATAATACAAATCAACTTTACATTCTATCCAAGTGGCAGTATCCTGTGTAAGAGAATGAGCTCCTTTGTGTGTGCGCGATTCTGGTGAAAAACAAAAACTCTCAGATTGATAGCAGATATTGGAAAGCTTATTCTTGTAAATGAGCTATACTTTGAAACTTCAAAATAAGCAGTCTGCTCTGCCGTGGAATCTTAACTACAGTAAAGGACATGTCAAGAAATAAGCTCGGCTATACTTCAGGAAACCAACAGAAATCACATTTCATGTACACTGGGTTCAAAGAATTAGCCTGTCACATTTGACAGATGCAGCAAACTGCAGTAATTTTTTCTTTAAAGGTAAAGCTGAAATTGATTTGGCAATTAAAAACATGTGCTACTGAAAGAAAATGCCTACCAACAGGAAAACATAAAAGACTGTATTTATAATCATATTTTTGGTTTTATAGTTTACCGAAATGTGAGGTGCTTTATCAAGATAAAGGATGAGCTCTGTATTTCTTTCTAAATTTTCTTTTTCTTTCACTCCACTTAGAAAAATTTGATCACAGCAGAGAATTACATGAGTGTAGATGTTACAGGATATCTAATGACTAAATCTGTTCAGATAGATACAGCATAGCTTGCTTTATATATTAGAAATCTTGCCAGATGTCCTGGCAATGTTCCAACAAGGATGATGACAGTCATTGCACTAATTCTCAGGAACTGCACATAAAGATAATACTGTACAAATCCAGAGTGAATGAAACTCACTTTCAAAGTCCATTATCAAAATAAATGCTTGCAAGAGATTCTAACTAGAGAAAATAATCTAGAGAAAAGAAATCAAGAAAACAGCTAGTACTTGTTCTTTTCAAGTTGTGGAAGAATTTTTTTTTTTCAATCTAAAGCATTGATGGGTCATGTAGAAAAGCAGAAAGGAGTAAGAAAGCAGATACAGAAGAATGAGAAATTCAATGAAATACATGTACGAAAACCTTGTAAATAAAAATTATTTTAAAAAGGAAAAATTGAAAATATATAGCATTTGTACTATAAGCATCTCAGAGCAAATATTTAACATATTTCATATTAGATCTCAAGATCTCAAGCCTCGAGCATAATTTGTCATTTATAGGTAAGGAAATAATATTTTTGCAAAATGGGAAAAGTCACTTAGAATGATCCATCTCTTCATTTTGTGTGTGTGTGTGTGTGTGTGTGTGTAGTGTGAGAGGCGGAACCCAGGCAAGCAGATTACCAGAGATTTACACATTGTCCCTCAAATACATATATATACATGCATGCCTGCATACATACAGACAGACACACACACATGCACACAAACAGCTGTACTGTTTTATTAGAGAAACAAATATTCTTTGAAAAAACACAACTAGGCTTATTAGTTCATTGGTATCACATTCATTTGTTTTTGTTTGGTTTGGTTTTAAATAGTGAGTTTCAAGGAAGTCACTAGATGAAAGCAGTGAGAAGCAAGGAAAGCCACAGATACCGTGATGGTATATGGCTTATTCTTAAATCCTGGCTTTTTGAATTTCTTCAGCTCTGGTCATACTTCCTATCCTGACCTGCATGGATGTGCACATACCCACACAGAGATATACACATACTAATTAAAATAAATCTTTTTTAAAAGTACTAATAATGCAAATCTCATAACTTTTTTATTTCAAACCCAACCCTATCACTAATCAAAAGAGTTGCTACACTTTAACAATTTACAATGTAAAGCTATGGCTTTGCAATCCAAAACCAAATCATTTGGTATTTTTTTTTTTTTAAAAAAAGCCATCATTTTAATACCTAAACTGTCCATATGTAGTAGAGTTGGTTTCTCTAGTATAACTAACCCATGGCAGTTGCATTTCATTTTTATTTGGAAAGACTGATCCAGTGTTGTTATAGCCCTCGATTAAGCTGTTTAAATAAAAAAGGTAAATGTTGAAAGAGGAAACCATTGTAGTTAAGCTCTATGTAAACTAGTACTAGATAAATCTCAGGTGGTTTCAGAGTTCGGTTTGGATAAATACCTAAATCTATTCGAACCTTTTTAGCTGAAAAATTCCAGCTCCCACAGGGTTAGCAGAGCTTTAGGTTTTCCAGTGAATCTGACAAAGTTTTTCAAAAATACCCACACTCAATCCCTAGCTAATAGTCAAAGCAACTTCAGGGAGGGGGAGAAATTAATAGACTTTCTCAAATATAAAATGTCTTCAGTAGTTGGCTCAGTTTGAGAGATTTCCAACTCCAACTTCGAAATTCCACTAGAGTATAATTCTCCTAAGAACACAGACAAGAAACTATATGCACAGGAACTGGTACTTAACATCTAACTGTTGGGACCCTAAGTATCTGGAAATAAACAACAATAAATCTTCATCTATTCAGTGAAATTGTCCCCCTAGGTGCTGGACATGAAACCAAGAACCTCAGGCATGTTAAACAGTTACTGTATTGATGTTCCATACTCCCAGGAAGGCCTGCAACTCCTGTCTCTGTCTCCCTAGTAGTTTAAATTATAAGGGTATATCATTCTGCTCAGCTGAATTAATCCTTATCTATATTTCCCCTCTCAACTTAAACATTAACTTTTTGAGGAGAAATCTGGTTGATGTAAGTGGCTTTCTTATTAATCTATTCTACATTTCCTGCCATACATGCACATGCATTTGTCTAATATTTATTTCTTCAACCAGTTAATGACTCCAGGGCAAGCATTGCGTTTCTGTAGTTGTTCACTACTGCACATCAGCTCCTGCAGAATTTCTTTCTGCCTAGAATGGAGAAGTCCCAGTGTAAAATTCAAGGAACACGGAAGTATCTGTGTTGACTTGGATGTGAAAGGCAAAGAAACTGTGGAAATTATTTCAGTTTCTAAAACACAATTCATCTGATGGCTTCCATAAAAGAATATTTCAGAGTAGACTTGATCAAATAGTTTTCCTAAGCTTTGGAAGCAAAGATTGTCATAGCTGCATTACAATAAATACTACAGGGAAATAGAATGCATTATTCTGTCCCCAACACACACTTGTGTGTCCTCACTTTTCTAATATTGAAATAGTTCTGACTTACCTTGACCACTTGTTGGCAAGTGGAAAGAAACACCATCCGGTAGATGGAAAGAGGGAAGGATGGCAATGACAACCTGCCAAATATGGATGGAACTCTTCACAGCAGTATTCTCGATCATTTGGAACTTAGCCACTACTTTCTGCTACTAAAAGTTCTCATGCCTCACAGCCAAATGGTCAACCTGATGTTTTCATTTTTACTGATAGATGCTTTGATATGTTGGGACTATACCTTTTCCTAGAACCTTCTTCCAGGTCTTCACTCAGAAAGAAAATATAAGCATGATCTTAACTGTTATTAAAACCATATATTTGAACACTATATAGACTGAAAACTTCTGTGGACCAACTAGGTTTCATTACTAAAGAGAATGAATTATCCATAAAAATATCTGCATTTATCATACTTTTATCCTGTATATTGTTGATTTTGCTTTCTATAGTAAGATTTTGAGAGGAAATATGCATGTCACATTTATGTTTAACTCACATCTCTAATACTTTGTGCATAGGTATATCCAGGCATTACAGAAATAACTAAATATGTGCGTGCAAAAAGGAGATGAAATAGCACAGAAGGCAAAATCTGTATGTCAATTATGCATCTGTGAATGTCTATGCAGATTTGTTAGATGGCCTAACATATGCCTCATCATACAGTACTTTAATATGTTTAACCAATTCACCATGTTTAATACACTTGATGAGTTTAAACTATCACAGTCCATAAAATGGAGATTATAAAGTTAAACAGAGATATAGATGTTGAAATAGAGCTCATATGTTGATTGTTCATTTTGAATCTTAAATTCTGAGTTTTTCAATCTAATTCAGCAAGGAATGCCCCCTCCCAGTGGTAATGATTAAACCCAGAACTTCATATACACTAGGCAAGTGTTCTACCATTGAGTCATAACCTCGCACTCCCAAATCATCTTTAATATTCATTGAATTGGGAGTTTTGATGAGCTTTGGTTCATTCAACTAATGATGGATAGGAAATGAATTGCCAAGTATTTTGAATCATATTTTGGATGATCTATGAGAAGTCATGACAAAATAATTTTAATTATGACCATAATATGCGAGTAGAGGGCAAATCATGCATTGTTTCCTTCAACAGATATATAGTTTGTCTAACTTTATGCTTGGCCTGAGAATCCAGGAGATGATCGTACAAAAATCAACATATTGAACATTTCTTTCAGACAGACAAAATGTCAAAAAGCTTTGAATTTCATTTCTTTACTGCAGTGGTTCAAAAGCACAATATCCTCTGCTTATTAACACTTAATCTAGTATAATGATGCCATATAATTAAACTCACACACTCTGTTTTTATTCTTGTTAGCTTTTAACTGAGTGTTAATTTTTGTCACAGGCTACAGAGTGTTTTGCACTAGCTTTATCTGCTCCAGTTCTATGGCACATAGTGTATTGCAAGGGACTGCTATAGCTTCTTATTAAATATACGTTGCTTGACTAGTAGAAACACGAAAAAAAACATATTTTTCAACCTAGATAATTGTTAATATACCAGATTCTTAATTATGTGAGACAAAGGAGATAGTTAATTCACAAAAAAACAATATTCATTTTCATTTGTTTTTGGAATGTATTTCCATATAGAGCTGCTGTTCACATGACTCTCTCGGTTTGTTTGATATTATATTTCTAGCCATATAAAGAAGTTGCAATATTAATTTTCAGCTATGCGCAAAGTTGAGGTGCTATGTATAACCAACCAAAAATGTGTCAAGGACTATTTGAAATGGCCTATTGCACTTTTAGGCTATGCAGTTTATATTGATTGTAAACTTGACAGTATTTAGAGACATCTAGTAGGAAGAGCTCTAGGCATACCAGTTAGAGATATCCAAGATCGGGATAATTAAAATAGAAAGATCCACCACAAATATTGGTGGCACAATACCAGGGGCCAGAGTTCAGAATGAAAAAAAAAAAAAAGGTGATCTGAGTACAAGTATCCATCTTACTTTCTGCTTCTTGAGTACAGGTTTGATAAGACCAATTACCTTGATACTCCCTTCCATGATAAACTACATGCTCGAAACTGTGAGTCAAAACGAACCCTTCTTTTTTCAAGTTGTGTTTATTATATATTTTATCACACAGAAAGTAACTAGTATACTTGTATTATTTTTTACTACCAGTTTTATCTCTCATATTGCATGATTTCTTGAAAGTAGGAGACATCATCTCATTTTATAAGTACAAGAAAATATAGAATATTATCTTTCATATTGAACAGAACGCTATTCAAATTCAATTGTTTGACTGTTCTTTTATACTAAAGGAAAAGGGAAGAGATATTTTTAAGACTGAAAATCTGGACACTACATGAATATTTTGCTTCTTCCATGCATTTTCAACATTTGGAGGAATGTACCTTTTATTTCAATTATTGTAAAATAAAAAAGCAGACTCTAAATTTAGTATTAATAAAGTGAATAAACTAAACCAGAATGAAGTTTGACAGCTAGGCATGGTGACACTTGTCTACAATTTCAACTTTTGTCATGCATAGTGAAGGGGGAGGTCAGCCTGTCAGACAAACTGGTGCAAAAAGAACCATAGACCTTGACTCTAATCAATTCTTTGAGGAAAATAATTTATTCCCGTTAATAAAATTATAGGGCAGAATGATAAATGGCATTTCTAAACAACTTTTCAATTTTCCAAATCATTTAAAGACTCATTGCTTTATTTATGCTTGTGTGTGTATGTATCTATGTATACACATACATGAATATGAAGGTATGTGCATTTGAAGTGTTTTAGGTTCTGGGTCAGACCAATGGTAAATGAATCTAGGTATCTACTCAGACAACATCAATTTTATAGGTCCAATTCTAATTCACCTTCTACCTGTTGACCTCTAGAAAGTTTGCCTAAAATTCTATTAAAAGTTTCAGTGACATGCAGACGTCAGACATGGATATCAAATGTCTTCTCTATGACTCTCCACCTTATTCCTTTGAGACAGAAATTATACTGAGCCAGAATTAGGCTTCTGGCCAGAAATCCCCAGTGGTCTTACTGTCTCCACTCTACACAGTGTTAGGGTTAGAAGTGTACATGGTTAAACATGGGATTGTATACAGGTTTTGGAATTTCAACTCAGGTCCTAATGATGATACAGCAAGTGTACTTATTCACTAAACCATCTTCCCCTGCTGAAATTTATTTAACTAAGTAGTTTTATTAATTCTTTAAGAATTTTATACAGTGTGTCTTGATCATATTCATTCCCATTTCTTTTCCTTAACTCTTCCCATATCCACCCTTACTTCCTTATCCACAACTTAATGTATTCTTGTTTAAGATTTCAGAAAACCAACAGTTTTATGAGTCATAAAATACACACACACACACACACAATGAGTTTAACTGTAGTAACTCTACACAGAGGATTTTTTTTCCCTTAAAAGTCACAGACTGACAAAACCCCAATTACAGGTGTAGGATATCTACCTTTACGTTATTGGTTAGTGGTATCCCAAAGAAAATTCCCTCAAACAAAATAGGTTATTACAGTTCTTCTTGCTTGTTCACCAGAATTTGTTGGTAAGACCCAATTGCTGAGGATAGCACACAAGTTGTTTCTGATTAGGAGGCTTCCTTCCTGCTGGCTAGCTTTCAAAGTCCTAGAAGGTGCATTCGGGTTTCTGGGGGTCATCAAAAGTCTAAGCCAGACATGAAACCTGTGAATTGCAATAGTTACCAGCACAGCCAGATACGACCACAGGTGCAATAATGGCAAAAATATTATAGGGACAACCAACTGCTTTCAGGTTAGATTTAATGTCATTTGTTTTCTAATCATCACCTAATAAAATGAATCTACTACCTATAACATAAAGTTTAAAATAAGTGAAAATAACAGGGGTAGTTCAACAAAAGCTTTTACTTGCTATATAGTCCCCAAGACATATCAGGAACTGATAAACCAATAACTGAACAGTTGTCTCTTATAAGGAAAAATACTGATTTGCCTTTCTAATTATGAAAATAGTATATGTTTGAGAGTTTTCTGTAAGAGTATATTTAAAGAAACATATAATATTACTATTATTACGTGTAAAAACTGTATTTTACTTAACATAATCATAAAAAAATGATAATATTTCACTCACCAGTAAGTTAATGTAAAACTAAACAAATTCCTTACTTCGTTAATATATCTAACTTATGATCCTGTAAATGTGAAAATGTTTTATCTTTGTGTTTATGAATAGATATATGTATATTCTAGTATATGTAAATTATACACATGAATACCCAAGTTAAACTATTTTTTCAAGCTTTTTGTATTATTTCCATATCATATGAATGAATCCCATAGGCAGATTTTTAATTTCTTAAAATGTAGCTTCTGGTGGCAAAATGAAAATTATCAGGCTGAGGGAACATGAACTCTTTCAGACAAATTAAGTCCGATTCATGTTCTGAAAAAGATGATTTCCAAGACGAGTCTCCTGTAGCTTGAAAGGGTTTATGCACCCTTTAACCAGCGATACATTCTCTTCTCACCATTACCATCATGCACCAAATGTCTATCAAATTCCCTGGACAATGTTTGAAAAATGGAGTTCATGCTCAGTCTAATTTCAGAATGAATTTCAAATAAGCAAGGCTCATCAAACAGAGAAGTCTTGCGCACATGGAACTCTCCAAAGCATAGGCTCCATTCAAAGAGTTCCTAAGAATTCAATTTCTATAAAAGTGTTGGCTAAAACATAATTTTAACATAGGCACTTTAAAATCAGAACATAGTATAAGACTAGCATTAGATAGGTACTAGGGTCCTTTCTCTAACATTCTCTATTTTCTTGCCAGAATGTTACATTTCATATCATTATGCACTAAGCTTTAACTTATTTAAAAAAAAAACATAACAAAAACCATTTACTAAACACTTAACTTTCTAGAAAACATCATGTCAGACTTGTTGCCAAATACTTAAAGATGAAAAGGAATGCATATACCTCAAAGGTGTTTATGAGCCAGTGTGCAAAGCAGGCATGTGCATAAACAGAGTACAGGCAAATGAGCAAGTGAAATCAAAGTATTAAAATATTATGAGAACACAAGGGACAAGGGAATTAATTTTGATTGCTATGATTAGGAAAGGCTTTCTGGAAGAGATGGTGTAAGTGAGCAGCTAATTTTTAAATTAGTTTACAATCCTTTCAAAAAGAACAGTTTTTCCCACTTGAGAGAGATTGTAAGACGAAGGCAATAAAAGTTTCACGGGGAACAAGTGGAATTCATTTCAGATTGATGAACCCCTCTGAACATGTGACTTGATGTCTGAAAGATCAAAATTTGGATCAAATCCTCACTATCATATTTTGCCACTTCCATGATATAACCACATGGCTGAACCATTCTTGTCTTCTCATATTTAAATGAGTTTAATTAAAATAAGTCTACTAATAGTACTTCACATAAAGGATTTGCCTTGGAGACTGCATACGGCTGATATAACTGTATAACACACACACACACACACACACACACACACACACACACTGGGGGGGGGGAGGAAGGGTGGTGAGACTAGAAGAATGAACATTCCTAACCTAAAAATTTGAATGAAATAAGAAGTACTGCAGAATCAGAATCACTTTGAGCATTGACGTGATGCAACAGGCAGAAAATTTCATACCTGATTTCATGGGATAGGTCACAGTTAAAATGCAGGAATATTAAAAATATTGTATGATTTTGCTTTAGACATATCATCAATTTGAAACCAAATTGAACTCACTTAGACTTGGGCCTCATGGCACAGTATATCTTATGCATATACAAATATTTTCAAATCTTCAAACTACTGTGAAGCTTTAAACACTGTAGTCTCAACATTTCTTTTATGTCTATTTGTTATTTGCATTTATTCATAAACATAGTGTTAAGTCTCAAAGAAACCTGGGACAAAGGACTCAATTGATAGAGGAAGGTCATTGGCTAATAAAGAAACTGCCTTGGCCCATCTTATAGGTTAGAACATAGGTGGGTGGAGTAAACAGAACAGAATGCTGGGAGGAAGAGGAAGTGAGCTCAGACTTGAGAGCTTTGCTCTCTGGAGCAGAGACCATGCTCCCCTCTCCTAGGCAGACACACACGATGAAGCAAGCCGCCAGGTCAGACATGCTGAATCTTTCCTGGTAAGACTGATGCTACACAGATTATTAGAGATGGGTTGATTGGGATATGAGAATTAGCCTGTAAGGGCTAGAGTTAATGGGCCAAGCAGTGTTTAAAAGAATACAGTTTGTGTGTTGTTATTTCCGGTAAAGCTAGCCGGTGGTGGGGCAGGGTGGCATAATGCAACCCGCAGCTCCTACTACACTCAATTGCCTATTTAACATATCAAAGGGGAAACTGACCAATATCTCCCCGTCCCTGTTACAGAATTCAGCCTCCTCAGCACTTTTCACCCCCACAGTTACCCAAAACCTCTTTACCCAACGTGTTACACTTTCTTTCCCCTTGCTTATCTTCCCTATATAACTTCTTACTAATGTTCTCTGTTGGCCTCTAGGTTCTTCTCTCTTCCTTTCTTGCCCCCTTCCCCTTCTGCTCTCTGTCCTGATCTATTTTACGGTCCCAGTTTAATTTGGACTTCTTCCTCATATCTACAAAAAAATGTTTTGCTCAACCATACCTAGAAGTAGTCATGTCCTCATTTTCATTCATACAGGATCTCATCCAGCACAGTTTGGCTTCGAACTTACTATGTATCTGAGGGTAACGTTCAGCTTCAGAGTCTCATGATTCCATCTCAGGAATGTTAATTTCTGCTGTGCAATGGACTGCTCTACAGCCTCCTGCTTGGTAGGCAGTCACTCTATCAACTTGTCTACATCTCCAGCTCTTAGTCTGAAGCACTTCATTAACTTCATTAGGATACTAATATGTATATATATATATACATATATATATATATATATATCATTGTATAATGATTGCATATCACAATCAGTAAAGAGTTAAAGGACTCTTTATCAAAGCAACTCTGAGTCTGCTTTATCTTAGGCTCTCCTTTAGGCTCTGTGCCCTAGAATAGCTCAGTTTTATTAAGGATTATTTTATGTCACTGTACCAATTCCATCGTTGGTATGTGACCACACTCTTCATGTGGCCGAATACCTTATTCCCACCTTTTATTTCTTAGTACTTCAGCCTGGCTTCTGGTGTAGCCAGAATTTCTATTACCTTCACTTCAGTCTTTTACCAAGTCTGTTCTTAATTTCCACTGTGTTCCATCATTACAAATCTCCACTTGCCCTTGTGTACGTGAACTTCAGTTGTACACTCATGTTTTTTTTTTCCCACTAGTGTAATAGTTCATGAGTAAATTTGCCTGTACATTATTTGGCTCTGTTTTCTTTTTTTGATAATTGCTGCTATCATTACTATTTAGTTGCCATTTCTAATTTTTATTGTGCACATATTACCTATTAATGTTCTAATTTAATTTAAAATCCTCCAGATCACACTGAACAGCCTAGAGTCATGTCTCTGGTTGGACAAAGTAATCTACTATGGAACTACACCCTTGAATGAAAAAGAAATAAGAGAGAGAGGAAAGGAAATATGACTGCTTATAAGTATGGTAGAGGAGAGAATTTATTAACAGTATGTGGGAAAGCATAGCCAGAGGCAGGGACGTCTGGGAGAGTTTAGAGAGGACTTGTCCCTGAGCCAGGCCATGTGGGGAGAGGAGGAGGGAAAGGGGAGAGAGATGACCAGGTGCAGCAGCCAGAAGGCCAAAAGTTCCAAAGAGAGCAAGCAACCAAAATGGTTTGATTATATAGCAGAGAGCAACACAGCTCCCTGGGCTGGAAAGTTAGGGGGCAGGGTATGCCAGCCATGCCCTGGAACAGGGAGGGACTGATGCAGGAAGAACCTTGAGGCCAGGTCTGCTTTGATATGCTAAACGTTCACCTCAACCATTTGTCCCAGGTTTGAAACTTTATAATCCCCACCTCAAGCGTATTTATTTTTTTTTAAGAAGCAATGATAAACTATTTGGATTTTGAAAACAATTTTCTTTTCATGCAAACATTATGCCCATGGGTTTGCCCCTCTACCCTTAAGAGAAAAAAAAAATCTATAATTCTCTTATTCAAGCTGTTAAATGAAACAAAAAATTCTTAGTTTGAATTTCCTAATTTTTTTTTTTTTCATTTTGGACAGAGTCAGCTGTGGTAACACTTTCTCTAGAAAAGCCTGAAATTCTGCGATGTCCAATCATTAAAAAAGAAAAAAAAAAGAATCCTTGTTCTTTGTGTTTTGTCAATTCCATATGGCATTTGCTTTACAAAGAATGGATTGTCTTCCCACTTAAAACCCATTACTGGCTTGTACTAAAAGTCTACTATATACGATGTGATACTTCTGGCTGAATTATAACTGAAATTTCCATCGATTTTAAAATATTCTCCTAATAGAGAAGAGTGCAATAAAAATGAACATAATGAAGGTGCTGTGGTGACCCCAAATCTGTTCTGATTTGTCTGCAAAGGACAATGTGCTTCCTCAGGAACTTGATTTGTAACTACTTCAAATGACTCTCTCTCACACCATGAGGAAATCCCAGGTGCTGATAGTTAGTTGACAGGGTGTTAATGTCATTAACTTTCTGTCAGCTCTTCTTGTCTATGTGTTAATGGTGCTCCTGCTGCTCAGTCACTCTCAGTTCTCCGGTTGGGGAAATGATTTAGCTAGCAGTCAATCAAAAAGCTAAGTTTATTTTGGGCCAGAGACAGCCTTGCCATTGACAAAATCTCTGTGAGTACATGTGGTAAGAAATTTGTCAACAGAGTATAAGCAGTAAGGTCAACACACTGAGATTAATGTGCCTTGTTAGACAGACGTGGATGTCTAACACAGCACATACATAAAAGTAGAAGAAAGCAGGGCATGGTGGTACACAGGTTTAATCCCAGCACTCTAGAGGCAGAAGCAGGCAGATCTCTGTGATTTGGAGGTCAGCCTGGTCTATGTAGAGTGGTTCAGGCAGGACAGGGCTATGAGACACTGTCTCAAAAACAAGCAGTTTGACTAAAAGTACAAACATCTCTTTTTTTAGGAATGAGTTTCTTTCCTGTCTGAAAAAGCCTGGCACAGTAACTAAAATAATTCTTTCTTGAGAGCCCAAGAAGGAAAAAAGGCAGAAAAGGAGGTGATGAGAGCAAATACCATGTATCAGGTCTCAGAGTACATTACCACAGAGCAGGATGCTTTAGGAAACCATTGTGACCTGAAGGAAAATTAAAAGGTCACAGAAACGAGATCTTTTAGCCTTTCTACTGACTTAGCCCAAGGATGCAGATCAGTGAAAGTAAAATTTACCTCCCTCAACCTATAAAAACAAGGAAGGTTAATAGCGTTTGCCTTCATCACAGGTGAAAGTCATCTATCTTGCTTCATAGTGTATCTTGAGTAGGGGCTATCAATGGATACACACGAAAGAATCTTGTTAAGCCTCCCCTCCCTATACATGATTAACAGCATTTCATACCACTTTTATCTAATCACTTTTCTCTAGAACTAGGCACTGCTTTCAGCAGACAGTATGCAAATGGACATTTCCTCTGGAGCCTTCTTGTATGGAAGGCTCCTTTGACACATAAAGCAGTTAAACACATTCCTCATGTTCTTCTCTTGTTAATCTGTCTTTGGTTACAGTTGTCAACCATCAATCAAATCACAGGTATGCAAAAAGTATTAGGTTTTCTTTTCTAAACACAGAAACAAAACAAACAGCCCAGCTCTTCCACAATTACAGTGCTGGCCAAGGTTACAATGTTGCACATAATATCAACGACACCACAGGTCTTGGAAGAAAAGGCCTAGGATTGGCAAATTCATTCTCAGAGCACTATTCCATGTCTCTCAACCATGGGTTAGTTTTCAAAGAATAGTTAGCAGGCTATGATTCTGAACCACGGGTCACCAATATCCTCAGTAGGCTTCAAATGCAGACACAGACCTCCTGGTAACTTTAAAAGATGAAGAGAGAGGACCTTTGAAATGAATTAAGAATGTGGGATGGCGGAAAGTAACTTTATGAATTATTGAAGTTATCCTGACATAACTGTAGATACACACATAGCTATAGCTAATTTTATCAGCAGAGATAGAAGTTATTCCTCACTTAATAAACAAGAACTTTTAAAACACCAAATATATAAAATTAGGTCATCTGACAAATAGTAAACACTCAATCAATGAGAGTTAATTACCAACACTAATTATTTATAAGTTTCTATCCCTAATCAAGAAGCTATCTTCAGTTGGTACCTGCTTACAAAGGAAAATTTGTCTTCTCCAATGTTGTCTTGTGGTGATGTTTTGTTTGTGCTATAACAAGTAAAGCTTATCTGAGGATCATAGTGTGGAGTAAGCCACTAGTTAGTCAGTCATAGAGGCAAGGCAGTGGTGGTACACACCTTTAATCCCAGCAAGTGTGTGTGTGTGTGGGGGGGGAGACAGAGGCAGCTACAGGCGTTCAAGGCCATCCTGGGCAATGCTAGATTGATTCAGTCTCAAAGAGAAACAGCCAGGCGGTGGTGACTCACACCTTTATTCCTGGTACTTGTGAGTCACATGCCTTTAATCCCAATACTAGGGAGGTAGAGACAGGAAAGCATATGGCTGGGCAGAGAGAGGAATATAATAAGTTGGGAGGAGACAGAAGATCATCATATTCAGTCTGAGGACTTGCAGAGACAGGATATCCCATTTGGTCTGAGGAGTTGGTAGAGGTAAGAACTAGTGGCTGGCTGCTCTGCTTCTCTGATCTTTTGACATCTACCCCTATATCTGACATGGGGATTTTATTATTAAAATCAATTATAATTTGTGCTACACTTCAAGATAGGTCACATATCCAGAATTAGATGGCCAAAACAAAACAAACTCAAGGGTATTTTTGTAGACCTTTTGTTTCATGTAGCTTTGATCCATCATTTTTTTGTCTTACTGGCCTTTTGCTTATATAATTTGGTTTTCAATTTTGTGTTTTGTGGGGTGTTTTGTGTGTTTGCATGTTTGTGTTTATTGTTTGTTTTTTAAAGAGAGAGAAAGAAAGGTTATGGAATTGGGTGGGTAGGGAAGTAGAGAGGATCTGGGAAAAGCTGATAGAAGAGAAAAGCCTAATCAGAACATTGGATGACAAAAATTGTTTTTGAATATAAAAGAGCAAAAAAAAAAAACCCAACTAACCAATCCAAAATCAAAACAAAACCACACTATTCAATGATTTTTTAAAAAGAAAAATCTAAATAAAATCCTAGCAACCTATTTATTTCAACTCCCAGTCATATAGGACTTGGTTAACATGCAAGTAGCTTAGAGCTAGATCCCCCAAACAAACAAACAAACAACAACAACAAAACTTCCAAGACTAGGGGTGTGATGAACGTGTTAGTATTGAAGAACAAATATTTTCATGAGAGATGATTGTTCAATTTTATGGTTATATATAAATGTGCACGCTGAATCTATTTGTTTTCCTTTTTTGGAGACTCATGCAACTTATTCTGATCTTGACATCCTGATACTCTTTCTATCACCTTCCAACTGCTAGGATTACAGATCTGGACACTGTGATTGGCTCTTTGTTTATAACCCATAAAATTAATTTCATTTGTTTTGTTCTTCTCATTTTTGGGATGTAGAAAATTCTACCCCCAAATATGGCAGCTTTATATTATTTATGTCTTCCACAAGAAAATATCTGAGATTCAGCAATTCATAAGTGATAGAAATTTCTCATGTTCTGGAGGCAAAGAATCCAGGACAAAGACACCAACAAATTAATTTCTGGTGGTAATGGTTTATGCCTTACTGCTGTGTCCTCCTATGGCAGAGTCCCAAAAGAACAAAATGGCCTCTGTGTGTGTGTGTGTGTGTGTGTGTGTGTGTGTGTGTGTCGGGGGGGGTCTGCTGTTTTTTTTTCTCTAGTGTTTTTATGAGGAACAAATTTCACACACCAAAGAAGAGTTTTTATTCTTACAACTAATCACTTTCAAAAGGCACCACAGCTCTATACTGTTACACTGCAGATCATGTGTCAACAGAAACTATGAAAGGGACACAGATATGCAGGCCATGGCTGGAGGAATAATGAGAGGTATAAACTGAAGGAGAATGAGGTAAACTCAGAGGACAGAACCTTCTGAAGTAGGTCACAAAACTCTAATTGCCTAACTCTTCATCTCAGCAGCTGGTCATAAAGAAGCTACAACATTCATTCTCCTTGTCTTCCCTAGTCCTCTGACATGTGACAGGTGTCCTGCCTTCTACTTAGAGGTAAGCAATGTTATGAAAAGAAGGCAAGAAGTATCTAAACAAACATCTTGCTAGATAATTTCTCATCCCTCCAATTAATTACAGTTGGATCACATCCTTTCAACTTCAATTTGGACTTCTATGTAACTGTCCAAAAAAAAGCCAGTTCTCCCCTGTTTTTTTTTTTCCAGAGTGTTCCCTCCTGTAGCAGGTAATACATTTATTAACTTTATAGATCCTTTTTTAGCCTGTCTTTTTATAGGCATATTAAGTCATGCATTGTACAATGGGAGAGAAAAGAGATTTTTTTCTTCCCTACACTGTTTTATTCTGAGTCAGAAATAAACAATTTAGATAGGAAAGGAGAAACAAAAGTGACATTCTTGTTTAGAAAGCTGTTGGCTTCCAGAAGCTAGAAGTAGGACAACTACATTTACAAGAGAACATTTCCTTTAAAATTTTTGAGACAATGTCTTATGATATAGCTCAGGTTGGACTGGAACTAATGGTAATACTCCTGCTACAGTCCTAAAACCACTGGGATTTCAAGCTTGGATCACCACACTGGTATCTTGAGGTCTATCTATTTTTCTAGCTTTAAACAAAACAAACAATTTCTTTAGAATATATGGATCATAACTTCTAAAATTGACCATACGTTTTTTAAATGCAAGATCTAAAACAATAATTTAATGCTACTTAAATTCTTGATAATATTTATATGGAGAATTCTTTAGAATTAATAGTAAGGAAATCTTACTATTTCATAACAATATTATTCTAGATGGGGAAAGTTAAAGACGGGATTTGGATTCCCTAATTTCCAATGACTTTACCAACAATTACTGAGTGTCTAGAGTATGCTAGGTGGTAGATATTTGATAGGTACATATAATCTCTGGTACAGGAACAGTATATAGAAAGATTATAAATACCAGGCTGCCAGCATATTAAGGTTGAGCTACCAATTGTGTACATTGCTGTAGTCAATGGACTGACAATGTCTAGATATAATAAGCATTGACTTAATGTTGTGAAAGAGTAACGGTGAGCACGAGGTAGTTGGACATAGCCTGACTTGCTGATCTACTGAAGATTCAACTCACATGTTGAGCAGCCATCCTTATAGTGCTGTTACTATTTACAGAGGCCATAGACATGGGAGTGCTGTCCCTGTCCATTTTTTGAACTCCAAGTTCGTACAGAAAGATTATATTTAGTTAGGTAAAGTACTGCCATATTTGCGCTGTAGTTACTTAAAGGGTCAGTGATCTCAAACAAAACTATTGGCAGATGACAGAACCATGCAGAGTCCTATATCACTCATGGGAACATGGTATTCATTGTAAAACAGAATACAGAGGCCAGACAGATGGCTCAGTAATTATGAGAATTGGATATTCTTCCAAAGGACCTGAGTTAGGTTCTAATGTCCTGTGTCAGCCATGTTTTTCATCTCTTTGATCACTGGACAATAAAGTACCAGAAATACTGAAAATACAGCAAACATGTGACCTTTTTGCATTTTGCTTTTGTCTTTTTAGAAGAGCGAACTTCTCCCTAAACACTGCTGCAGAGTTCTGAAAAAGACTAATCTGAGCAATAATTTCGTTAGTATAATTTATTAATTCAAAATTTTTAGCACAATAATATCCTCCTTTTCTGTAATAAATTACCATATTTTCTTGATAAGAACTGCAAGGTGAGAGTCCTATACATCTTACTACATTTCCAGTTGTTCATCTGTAACATACAGATATAGAAAGTTGTGGATTTCAGAGAAATAAAATAGAGTCCAGGCCAAGCTCATGAGGTTTTGAAATTTGTTCCTTCCTTCCTTTTTTCCTTCCTTCCTTCCTTCCTTCCTTCCTTCCTTCCTTCCTTCCCTCCCTCCC
>NW_026068143.1:3264088-3278569 GCF_014885135.2 Alexandromys fortis | reverse complement strand
GGGGGAGGGAAATGGGAGGCTGGGAGGAGGCGGAAACTTTTTTTTTTTTCTTATTCTCAATAAAAAAAAAAGCAAACAGCAGAAAGGCTGTTAAATTGAAAAAAAAAAACAATAAAAAGTAAAAAAGGTATGCTTCTGGCCAATGGACAATATGACATATTTGAAATAAAAATAACTCTACTCACCAATGAAGCAAAAGGTTCATATTAAGTATTCCAATGTGGCCATTTATACAACCCAAGGCTAGACAAGGACTTCCTGCTTGTAACGGTTCATTAATTTGCCCATCCAATATCCCTATTAACAAATATAGCATCACTAAAGGACCACACATCACTACTTTATGAGGCAAAAAATAAGAGTGGAAAATAAATTTTTATATAAATGCCAAGTACTAGTCTTAAGTAATTTTTAAGCTTAGCACCATAACGCCTAAGTTGGTTAGGAAAGAAACACGGGAGAGGAGAAAAAGGCGATATTTAACCTTGAAGGATGGTGACTACCATACAGTTGTTGAAGGAATTTACTTATTATCTGATAAAGAAATTGCAGTATTTATTCCCTCTAGAGATATAAACTAGTGAATCAATCTGCAGTTCAAGATACTTATTTAAACCCAGAGGAGGAGGATATAGCTTTTACTTCTGAAACTCCAGAATAAAACAAAACAAAACAACAACAACAACAAAAAAAAAAACAGCTCTGAATGTAGTTTATCTTCAAACAACAGCTTGAACATTAAACAATTCAAACTAAATGTAGTTTCTCAGTTCTCCTTTAAAATTCATATATACATACACATAATTTACCAGTATACTGTATATAAAATATGAATTTCCTAAGTGTCTGTGTAGCAAGAAATATATACTCTTTCTTCCTTCCTTCCTTCCTTCTTTCCTTTCTTTCTTTCTTTCTTTCTTTCTTTCTTTCTTTCTTTCTTTCTTTCTTTCTTTCTTTCTTATAGTTACAAGTCAATTTGTTTCTCTTTCCATTCATACATCTATTCATTTAGTTTTCAGTCTACTGATATTAGTCATCCTCTCATCGCTTCTCAAAATGCATGTATATCTTCAGAAAATGTAAGTGAACACACCCAAAAAAGAGAAAAAATTATAAACCCTCCCCCTAAAATTATTTTCTCATAATGATTCTCTCCTTAAGCATTTGACTACAAAAGAGGATTATTTGCTTTGTTCTTTCAGGTATAATCAGACATCCTAAGACTTACCTTGCATATCTTGTGGGCTTTCAAATAAAATTTGTCTTTGAGAAATGGCATTTTTTCTGATCTAATTGTCCCCTTGCTTTCTCTACCAGGTTCAAAACATTGTGAAATAAAATTTATGTTGCTAATATAAAAATCAGCTCAGCTTGCACACAAATTCATCTGCTGTTGTAGATTAGTACAACTAACCACACACAAAATCGATGAATAGACAGCTACCCAGACAAACACATAAACAAATACTTAAATAAAGGATATCATCATCTTTTCCACAAACTTATCATGGTGACTTTCTGCTTTGGGGAAATTCTTGATGTCACGCTCCAGATGAAGAATGTTTTGTTCCATCGCTGCAAGGTTGCTCTTGAGAATTTGAGCTGAAACTAAAGAACAATGTGCAAAGTGTTTAGCATCTAATACTAGACATTCTACTAAACAACTAAAAACACTATCTGCTAAAGGCTTTTTTTAATGTGGAGAATTGTTCCATAAAGTCACTTCACATTTTTCTGAATTACAGCCCATAAAAATTCTACTCTCCATGAAGTCAATGAAAATGTGTAATATAATATACCAAATCATTATATTTAATATGGGAATGTCACAATTTTACTCAGCCATTAGTTCAGATGAACCCATTCCTATTTAAATTTATTGATGGAACACCTAATATCTCATTCTTTAAAATTTAAATTGAAGATTAAAGAGAAATTAAGGTTCAAAGAGAACTTATCTTATTAATGCATGTCCTTGGTTATATAAATGATTTAAGGTTAAATTATATAAAAGAATGAAATGTTTGCTTATTTGGAAAACCCTTAGTTTTATAAACCAACACCTATGGTAAAAATTCCCATCTTTAAGATTTGATACTTTAGAGAGCTATGTAAAGTAACTGTTGAAATGGAAGGGAAGTTTAGAGCAAACCATATGCACAAACATACACATCCACAAAGGTTCAGCATGCCCTCAAATACTATCATTAGTCACTTTAATTACCCCTCATATTCTCTGCTCTTTTCCTTTTCTCTCATTGACAACTAATAATTTTATGTATTGTATCCCAAACTGTTCCTAAATACAGGTACATTCTTTGGATCTCTCAATGTGCTGTCATTTCTGGAGTAAACTAAAAAAAGAAGAAAAAAAATCTTATAACAATTTTCTACTATATTACTATATGACTTTGAACTGATTGTATATAGAGATACTTGCATCTCTTAGTACCAACAGAATCTGAGGAAATTCTAGTTGAGGAGACAAGGGAATAATAGTTACAACTTGATACATAGCCTATGACACTGGTTTTTAAATGCATACCTCTGAAACAGTTTCCACTAAAGAATATGAAATACACAAAAAGAAAAACGGTTTTTATTCTACTAAATTTTGTGTGTTTTAGAGATACATTAGAATCATAATGAAAAATTTAAGAGACTGACTAAATCTACCCTCTGGCAAAATTCAGATTATTGTGATCCAAATTCATCACCCTGACAAGTTTACCTTTATAATTCAACAAGGAGAAATCAACTTAATAATATACATGGAAGTTCAAGAGACTGAAAATCAAATACTAACACTGAAGATTATTTTTTATATTAACTTGTCATTATAAATAGTTCTGTCCAATATGGTTCTTTTTGTATAGATCTGGGAAGTTGGAAAGTATTCCTTATTAGAGAAGTTGAAGAACTGTTGTGCCTTGCTAAAACAAAGGATGGGTTTATTGAAAAGCAAACCATTCTAATTTTAAAACTAAATTCTTATCATATGTTCTTACTCTCTAGTCTCCCCAACTATTCAAAGGTTTCTATTTTCCCATTCTAAGAGATTCCTGGAAAAAAAAAAAAAAACAATATATGTGAAATTGACTGGGTATTGAGTCACTTGGGTTACAAGAACATGGTGTGTGTGTTAAGACATAGTAATCTAATATATGGTAGTGACAGGTACCCTCTTTGGAATCAGAGTTAAGGAGCATTATGATCTATGAAGAGGAACAGAGGGAGGAAAAATAGCCCTCCACTCCCAATGTATTACATTGTGCACAGACATTTTCTTTGTTCTTCCACTCATATATCTTTACAATACTCCATTTTTTACCAATTCAGCTAAAAGCCAATGTTGAGGTTTAGGCTATTAATTCTCTTAGGAAAGCTTCCATGTAATACAAAATCTCAATAAATTTGCAATGTTTTGTTAATATATATTTTCTTATTGAACTTTGAATAAACTAATATTTTAAAAAGTGTCCTTACCAATTAACATGTCAGATCCTCAATTTTACATAAATTTTCCAGTTCTGTTCTCTAAATTCTCTGCAATTCATTATCATCTTCTACGTCGCTCCCTAATTTGTCTTATAATTTTCTTAAATCTTGATCCATGGCTGGGGTTTAGAACCAATATTATTGGCATGCTGAGTATTGGGACCTCGGGAGACTGAAAGGCCTCAGAAACAACAACTTTTTGATCTCTTATCCTGACATCTCCAGAATGACAGTTACTGAATCTGTTTTTTCTCTTTGCAATGTAACTATCTCATAGAAAGTAGAAATCTTCTTCCCCCAAACAAGTCATATTATCTAGAAAGGTCTCTCTCTTGTATCTTGAAGAACTTTATTTGGGAGGAGTGATGCTTCATATGTGGGAGGAAGGATTGCTATACAAGAAGTCTATCAGATGCTTGGAAAGTCTTGATGTGTTACCCCCTCCATTTTATTAGCATTAAATTGTACAAATGACACTTCTATATGGGCCTTTGTTCATAAAGGTTCCCATGTCTTACAAAGTGCTAATTACATTAGCTATGCTTTCCTTTTGTTAACCTATTTTGTATATATAGGTGTTCATCATTATTACTCTTATAATGAATGTTCTAAAGCCTTACCTCATTGTACCCCCATGTAAGATGGAAAGGAAAGACAAATTCTTAAGTCTTTGCTTTTCCTTTTATATTTACCCCTGTACTTTATACATAACAGTCAATAAACGATTATTGAATATGCATATTTTAAGAAATACTGTTTTATGTTTATATTTATCCCCATTTCTATAGCTAAGATTGTAGCAGAGGTTATACATGATAATGATTGGCAGTTAATATATCAACTACTATACAACCATAAAAAAGGCAGAATTGAAATCTGCCTATAAATAAACATAATGCGGAGGGCTGCAGGACATACTTAGACAATGGTAAAGCCAGAAAAAGAGAAAAGAAAAGTAATGGAAAACTATTAGTTTGTCTGTACTACATTTGTAATGAATTATTAGTAATGTAACCAAAAAATAGGATAAAATGCTTGAGGCATAAGCTACCTTACATGAAAATGTAAGCATTTGCAGCATTACATAACATATTTTTCTTTACATTGAGGAAAATTATTTAGAATTTGACTTAGGAAGTCATACTAAAGGGAAATCAGAAAAAGGTCATTTATATAGTCGATATCCCTGTAAAACAGAACTTATGACAGTTTACTTATTAGTGTTTTATTGAGTTTGGAGGTGAAAGTGGATAATTCCAGAGAAATAGGCATGAAGAATAAAAGGAAGAAAGCAAATATAAGAGGGTTAAATTATAGATCTGGCTATAGCTTTACAAAAACTACAGCTTGCTGCTTAGTGTCTCACAGTCTTTCCATTACTCATAATTTCATGAACATGAGACCTACACCATCCCTTGGTATGCTTAAAAGACCACTGGATTTGTTTAATGTTTTGATGCCAATATTTTTGAAAATATTTTTTTTCAGTTCCATCCCACATTGCCATTTTCACTTTGGGTTTTTACAAATTATATAGTTGATCTTTACCTCCATATGAAACAAAAGTATCTAAGAAGAGTGGGCTGGAGGAATACCCATTTCACCACATGCTGGCTTCTTTTAAAAAAACGTTTCCAACTGTATTTATTAAATCACTTCTTGGCCTATTAGCTCTAACTTATTTTTGGCTAGCTCTTACATTAAATTAACCCATCTACATTAATCTGTGTATCACGGCAAGGTGTGGTTTACCAGGTAAAGTTCTGGCGTCTGTCTTTGGCTGAGCTACATGACTTTTCCCTGACTCTACCATCTTTCTCCCAGCATTAGTTTCCAGTTTAGGTTCCCCCACCTTGTTCTGTTGTGCACTTCTCTGCTATAGGCTCAAAGCAGTTCCTGTATTAACCAATGGTACTCACAGCCTACAGGGGGCATCCCACATAAATCTGGAATTCTCAGTTTTCAACAGCAAACTAAAAGCTAATGTTTGTTAAATGAAGAAAAAAAAAGTTTCCAAAAGTATTAACGGACTTCTTTGGCCTGGGTTCAGAGTTGTGCCTGTGTTTATGCTACCAAAAGGTTACCTAGCAAATCTATGGTATACACATACTAGATTCAAAATACAGTATTCCTTATAACCTAAGTGGCTTGGTTAGTTTGGGATATTTTTGACAATTTATAACATTAATTTTTAATAACTTACCCAAATCAGCATACTTAATCTCTCACTTATTAGTCCTAATATTGCTTTGTGAAACAGTAATCAAGTCTACTACTCTTGACTTGCAGGGAAAGTATTGGCTAGACCTTCTCAGTCAAGTCAAGCTATAACCCATTTCTTCAACTAATCTTCTCAAGGGACACAATTCCTTATATATGCCATTATCCTCCCCTCTATAGCCTACCTCCCAGCATAAAAATTCTACTATACATATGATACTAAGAATTAAACAGTGCAGTCATAATCTAAGAAAATAAGGAGGTACCTCCCTTACCTCTTATCCTTACTGTGCTCCGATTTAATTTAATATTAGTATTCTTTCTAATCAAGAGAACTAAACTTAATTTGTGCTTTGGGTACATAGATTTCACAAAGTACACGGACACTTATGTCTGGGAAGCAATTATAATTACAGCATGTAATAATCAAATTGTTAGAAAACTACAAAGGTTCAAATTTAAAGAGTATTTTTGGAAATTAAGACATGTACAATAGTCCCTGGGGACATTTAAAGGTTACGTTGTCTTCCTAGAGTTTTATAAAGATATTGAACAAATCCAAAGGTGTTTTTTTTAAAAAAAAAGAACGATCATGGATTTATCTGCTGAATTACTTGCCAGGAACACACTGCTGTAATCTTAAGAGTTAAGAGTTGGAGTCAATGAGATTGCTTAATGGGTAAATGTTTGCCACACTCACATGACAACCTGAGTTCAATTCCTGGAAGCTACATAAAAAAGCTAGATGAGAAGGCAGAAATTCCAGATTGTAATCTCCACAATTACCCATGGCAAGACAGGAGAATCATTAAACTTTGCAAGCAAGATAAGCCAGAAGTTGGCAAGTAAACTAAGCCTGAAGATTGCTGCAAAACAACACAAATGGGAGCCTGCCTCCAACAAGGTGGAAATAGGAAACCTACACCCAAAAGTCAAGGGTACAATACACACACACACACCACATAATCAATCGCGTAGGCATGCACACACACAAACTCAAACACACAGACACACACACACACACACAAAGGGTAAGAAACAAAATAGGTAAAATATTACAAAAAAAAAAAAAAGTAACAGTCAAAACCCGTAGTGGGTATTTATGGAGTTCCTAGCCTAACTAGAAAGAGGGGGCATACTTCCTGGTGCTCCAAAAATATTTACGCAGTACAGTGGGTTAGGAATGGTTGTCTCCTGAATGGATTCAAGGGTGAGAGTGTATTTTTGTGACTGTCATTGAATTAGTCCACTAATATAAATTAAGGAGTCTTTTATGACAGTGCAAACATTTTCTATACAAGTAAATTCCCACTGCAGACATTTTTAATAACTGATTAGTCATTCTGGTGGCACTTCACTTTTTATTCTCATTTAATTTTTTATATCTGCTATTGAATTACTAAATTTGAATTATAACACTAAAATTAAATTGTATCTATCAGGTTCTTTCTTATAGCTTTTTTTTCGCATACTCCATAAATAAACATTTAAGCGTATATACTCTCTTGAGTTATATGTATGAGAAACTTTCCTCACAAATCTTATTTATCTACTTACTTCATTTGAAAAATACATGTATGTATTTTCTTGGTTTCAAGCAAATATATGATAGTAGGCTGATCTTTAGTCAAGCCATTTTAATTTATGACTTTAAATCAAGCAAAATGTAAGAAATATTTTAAATGAGAAACTGGATGTAAAGACTCTTCAATTACCTACTCTATAAGAAAACTAATAGGCATTTAAGGAAATAAAATCACAGTATGTTACTGACAATCTCTAGATTGTACTTAGAATGCACAATTTATATAAACATAAAAGCTTTACCCAGGAAACTATTTTTTCTTCCTTTGCTTTAAAATTTTCTAATAATTTTAAACACTGACAAAGTAACAGAAATCTTCTTACATCTGAGCTCAAAGAAATGCAATGTAGAAACTTCCTCTTGTAAGACTATGACTGCACAGGCTTGAATGTGACTTCTCAACTTCTCCATAACTTAATACATTCACTTGAATTATTATCAGCGGAGACACATGCCAGTAATATGGCTCAAACAAAGCATTGCGAAAAAGAAAAAAAAAACATTAAAAGCACTCTGAACCGTAGGCATTGTTGTATTATCTCTCAAGTGCATTTATAGGCTAATAGTTTCATTTTATATAAATGTTATAGAAATGATGTGAATATGTTTATATAATAACAATGGCAAAAATCTCATCAGCATAAATTTCTTTGGACTTTTAAGGAAAATAAATGGTACATTTGATTCATATTTGAAATTCCTAACCCCTACCACCCCAAAAAGAAATACAATTAGAAGTCACATATACCTAGGAGAAAATTCTTGTTTAAAAGTTTAAGAGAATATGCAATTTAGCTACCAGTCTTTAGCATTCTTTTTTTTTCTATTATGAAATGGGGCAGGGCATTACTATATACTCAACACTTGCTTCAAACTCAGTAGACTGTGATTATACATGTGGGCCAGGTTAAGCAGCAATATTTGTAACTGTAATTTAAAAATATACGTTCCCTCTACATGTTCACATATTCCCTATAAGATGTCCCCTTGAGTCCAAGCTAGTTCTCTAAACTGATTTTATAATGTGGTCTGAACTAAAACTGAGGCGGGAAAAAGAATAGTAACTAAACAGGGAAACTACTACATTGTCAATAGTAACTAAACACAGAAACTATTACGCTGTTTACCTCTTATAAATTCAGCAAGTGCATTTCGGCATCTTGTGTCATATATTTGTTGCGATTCTAGGCCTGAAAACCTCATTCTGAACATAATATTTTTAAATAAAGAAACAAAGCTTTTTTGACAAGAGAATAGAAAGAAAATTTATCAATAATCAGTAGAAGTTGTGACTAAAGTTTAGCTGTATTGGGTGACACTTTCTAAATAATGATTTGGCGGGGGGGGGGGGGAATTCTGTATCCTGCCTAGAAACTCAACAGCAGTGGCCAGCTGCCCATGAAGAATCACACTCCCTTCACCCGCTGTCTCCCCTGCAACTGTTATTCTGCCTACAGCAAAAACTATGTGTGAATTTTCAAATCAAAGGTGAAACACAAATTGAAATCTCCTGCTTTTGCAGACAGTCTTAGCTCAAGGCCAGGGTTGGGAAAATACATAGCAACCTGGAGCTCCTCTAAAGCCATGTTGAAGAGAGTCTCTTTGGAATCATTTGTTCTCATTAGCAGAAAAACAAACTTCATCAAGGAAGAACATTTTTAGTAAATGACAGCACTTAGGAAGTACAAAATCTGGGACTCAAGTCATCCAGCTTGTGCTATGTATCTAAACCATGTTTCAAAGAAAGAAAATAAATGAGAGGAAAAAACTAAAAAAAAACTATTTTTCTTGCAAAATGAAGATTTCTGACCACCCACATGTCAACTCTTCCATGGATAGTTAATGTAGATGGTGGAAGTGATATTCTCACTTTCTGTTATTGTTTTAGTTTTTCTATTTTTGAGACAGGATCTCTCTATTATGTAGTCTTGGCTGTCCCGGAACCTGCCATGTAGATCAGAGAACTGCCTACTCTGCCTCTAGAATTCAGTGATTAAAGATGTGTTACAACACGGCCAGCTTGTTATTCTCATTTTTTCCTCCACTTATTTTTTATCAAGGAAAAATTGTAACAATTTAATATTAATATTTATTATTCATATTCATTTTCTTTGCAGCTATAGAGTACATCAGTGGATAAACCCATCTCCAATTATAAAACTATCAGTATAATGAAAAGCTTTGGGTTCAGGTGACTTAGGACTTGCAGAAATCAAATTTGACACCCCCATCACAAATTCACCTTCTTGGCTTTAGAGCTATCAGGGCCATGGATATTGATAAGACCAAATCATAGATTCTAAAATAGAGGAACTACATATATGAAAATGCTAATGCTAGAAAGGCACATGGAAGAATATAACCATAATTAGAATATAAACATTCTCTCATTTGTTTATATTTAAACATTTATTTTTTGGGGGAGATTATAATATGATTAGATAAGTCCCACCCTCCAATTTCCTCTATCCAAAGAGCTATTTTCAATTTTCATAAAAACTTTTCCAGTGTTATGTAACAATTTCCTCCTAGATAAATTTTTGTGTCTTTGAGTGAAGCTTCTTAAAACACAAGATGTTTTAAAAGGAGGAGAAATGTTTCATTCTGCATGGGAAACTTGTTATGTTCAGGGAGTAAAGAACTCAAAAGGTTCAGGAAGTTCCTGAAACTGAGAAGACTTGCTAGGCTCTTTCCTATCAAAGCACACATATGCAGTAAGGACCACTGAGGGACTCTCAAAACAGCTTAATCACCTAAAAGGGAAACCAATTGAGCTGACTAACAGAGTATCAGACAAGCTGGGCTGCCTAGAAGGAGCTCAGACTAGTTGAGCTACCTGGAGGAGACATGCTCTAACCTATTGAGGTAACTGTAAATTGCGCAGTGAACCTAAAGTTTTCTGCTTTCATAAGTTGTCACCTATGCTGAGGTGGGTTTTAGTGACAAAACTGTCTATGAGTCATTTCTGCTCTTGTCAGTAACACCTCATCTACATTTTTTTTTAATTAATTTATTTATTTATTAAACATTTCTGTCTCTTCCCCACCGCCGCCTCCCCTTTCCCTCCCCCTCCCCCAAACAAGCCCCCCTCCCTCGTCAGCCCAAAAAGCAATCAGGGTTCTCTGCCCTGTGGGAAGTCCAAGGACCACCCACCTCCATCCAGGTCTAGTAAGGTGAGCATCCACGAAACTGCCTAGGCTCCCACAAAACCACTAGGTCCAGTAGAATCAAAAACCCGTTGCCTTTGTTCTTGAGGTCTCAGTAGTCCTCCTTGTCCGCTATGTTCAGCGAGACCAGTTTTGACCCAGGCTTTTTCAGACCCAGGCCAGCTGGCCTTGGTGAGTTCCCGATCCCCATTGTCTCAGTGTATGGGTGTACCCCTCCCAGTCCTAAGTTCCTTGCTTGTGCTCTCTCTCCTTCTGCTCCTGATTTGGACCTTGAAGTTAACTGCACCCAAACTCATTGGTTCAGCAAGTTGTACTTGTGTGACTTCTGTGCCTTGGTCTTGGGTGAGAAAACAGTTGTGTATGTCTTTACAGGAGTAGTGTCACATAACAGCCAGAACCTTCTGATAAATCCTTCATGTGTCCTATACTAATATCTTTACTTCTGAAGTAAATGCAATGCATTTTTCCTTTTACTTTAGAATCAGAAAACTAATAACAAAATACTGTCAAAAGCCACTACTTAAGATGACAGTACAAGAATTTAAAATAATTAATAAAGTTATAAAAAACCCAAAACTTATAGAAAGCAAGGGCATGTTGACTAAGCCTAGAAGGAAAATTAATCCAAGTTTAAGATATCTAAAATTTTAAATTCAGAAAATCTGGATGTTTTAAGTACATATCTATTTGTACACTGATTTCTGAATATTAATGATTAAGTGGCTATAACTTAAAAGATCACAAAGAAAAGAAATTATGTAGAAAACAACTTACACTTAATACTGCTCAAGTTGTGATAATCTGGATGATACAGTGAGTACTGTTTCTCACCGAGACACCAACAACCTGATTTATTTTTCTTTATTTGGTTTGAGATTGGGTTTCCCTGTGTAGCCCAGGCCAGGCAGAAGCTCAGATCCTCTCACCATTGTCTGCCCCCAGTGCTAAGACCACAGACTACAGCTATAAAGCCAGGCTTAACTTCTTACTCTTTGAGTGTGGATTCACAATGCCTTTGTGGGAGCAGCTCTCTTCCAGTATATTATACGGTTAGTAAGGTATAGAAAGAGCATATGGATTGGTAACCAATTTCAATGTTTTCTAAGTAGGAATTAAATATAAGTAGAGAGTGTGTTTATAAATTTAAAATATTACATGAAAAGAAAGATCATCTTCTTGGGTCTTCTAGTATGTAATCATGGCCAAACACTTCAGGAATTGTATTCTTGAACTCATTAGGGAAATTACTAGGATTGTATAATATAGTATAGCTATTCTTGTACGTGACCCAGTGTTTTGGGGAGGATGTTTAATGTATGAAGTCCCTAGGTAAGTACAAGTACAAAGTCATCAATTTCACTTAAATTGAACAGGGGTTGTCATGGCATCAGTGACATTATGCTGAGGTCATAATGCTGGAGCCATTTCAGTCTATTCCACATTACTGCTGCCAGGATTAGCAATTGTTCTGTGGGTAATAGGGTTGCAGGTCAGACAGAAGATGCTTGCAGGGGTCTATTAACTCTATAGTTGCACTGTCCTCCTTCATTACCTTACTTTAGAGACTAACAGGATTGTTATATGCCCAGAAATAGGCAATGTGAAGTAAGGTAATTAAAAGGAATGTCGTTATGATAGTTCTCGTAGTTCTTCACTGTTGAAACTGGTCCTCACATAAGACAAAGCTTGATTATTTATCTGACTGTCATCATTTCATAAATCTACTAGAAAGAGATATCTTTGCTTAGTACCAAAGAGTGGCTTAAAAACAGCAAGGCGGCTAGACAGGTAAGTGGGGCCTTGTGATAAGAAGTCTTGGGTGTCATGCTAAGTATGGTGAGAAAGCTCTCAGCAGTTTCCAGCAGATGATTAAAGGTAATGGCAATGTTTAAATTTGTGGTAGAAAAAGTGTGAGGGATAAGGAAGGAATTAGTAACAATGATTCCCAGGTTTATGGCACCAGCAATAAACAGAGAAGTTTCAAGAAAGTGATAAAAAATTATCTTTTGCCTACTTAGTCTTACAAGGACCATCCAAGCTCAGATTTCAAATAAGCAGCTGCCTCCTGAAGCAGGGCTGCCTAGACACTGGACATCCACGGATGTCCACAGGTATTTGCATATAGATCCTGCTTCAGAACAGTTACATTGTTTCAGTATATTGCTATGATATAATTTAGTCTGAAGTTACTTTCTGGCTCTATAAATCTAGGTAATTATTTCTGCATCCCTGCCTCATTTCAAGTACAAACATTTCTAGAGTTGGTTAAGGTCATTTCCCTCTGGGCTATGCATGTAATTTATTCCTACTTCTCTCTTTCCCTTTCCCCAAGTTACTCTTCTCATACAGAGATCATGGGTATTTCTATTAAGATGTTTTCCTTGCTGAGAAGTCTTTCTGTAACACTTCTCTTGAAACAAATGTTGCCAATAACAACCAGGAAGCTAATTGCATTTGGAGGTGACAGGAGTTCATTAAATAAAAAAACTACATGGCCTAAAAACTATAAAAATACCTGTCAGAACTTTGCCTATAAGGAGGAGGAAACACTTCAAAAACCCAACTGTTTTTTTATTACAAAGTCATAAAATTGGCACATTAACACTGGTACAAGGGAAGGGGTAAAGGGGTGGTTAAGGCAATAAAAGTTTCACCTTTCTCTGGCCCCACCTTCTCTCTTACTGGCTGCAGCAGGCTTATTCAATAATCTGTGTTCTTCTTGCTTATAGGTCTACAATTTTCTTTTAGCATATATATGTTTCTCACTTTCAATGTTGGTGCCATTTGAAAAGTCATTGCAATTATTTGCTTTAGTTCCTTACTGGGAAGTCATTTTTTGGCTTTGTTTTGCTTTGTTTTTAGGAAAAGACAAGTACACACCTCTAATAAAAAATAAAAGTAGAACAATGTGGACCAGGCGGTGGTGGTGGATGCCTTTAATCCCAGCACTCAGGAGGCAGAAACAGGCAAATCTCTGTGAGTTTGAGGCCAACCTGGTCTACAAGAGCTAGTTCCAGGACAAGTTTCAAAGTACAGTAAAACCCTGTCTCAAAAAGTCAAAAAAAAAAAAAAAAAGGTAGAACAATGTGATGTTACACACATCCACTTTTGTTCCCATGCCAGTAATTGCAATGTTACCCTGGACATTAATAAAAGTCTTAAAGAAATCCTCTGTTCATTTTTAAATTTTGTATGTTTGTTTTTTGCCGGCATGTTTGTCTGTGCAGCACATATGTGCAGGACCTGTGAAGTCCAGAAGAGGGTGGTGTATCCCCTGAGACTGAACTTGCAGACAGTAATGAGTAGTACTGGTTGGTACTAGAAATTGAACCTTGATCCTCTGAAAGAGAAGACAGTGCTCTTAACCACTGAGTCTATCCCTATTTCTTTCTTCTAGCTTCCTCAACTGTTCTTTTCTTTAAAACTCTACTGACTTCAAATGGCCCATCAATATCACATTGATAATAACCTTTTTCAGGGTCAAGATGTCTTTGATTCTCATATTCTTTGAAACAGAGCAGTATTTCTCTTACTTATACTATTAACAGACACATACTACAGTGTTCTTCTTATGATAGAATGGAACCACATAAATCCTTATATGTTTGCACCCCTAATATGGGTATATTAGCTATAAACTGTTGGGAGAAAACATTTCTAAAAGAAAAAAGGTTCATCAAAGACATTAACAAGTATTATTTAGGTTGTTTCCAGGTTCTGGCTATTACAAACAATGCTGCTATAAACATAGTAGAGCATATACGTTTGTTGTGTGATAAGGCCTACAACCTAGATGCCCTTCAATTGAAGAATGGATGAAGAAAGTATGGAATATATACATATTAGAGTACTACTCAGCAGTAAAAAACAAGGACTTCTTGAAGTTTGCAGGCAAATGGATGGAAATAGAAAACACCATCCTGAGTGAGGTAAGCCAGACCCAAAAAGAGGAACATGGAATGTTCTCACTCATATTTGGTTTCTAGCCATAAATAAAGGACATTGAACCTA
>NW_026068143.1:3229841-3263616 GCF_014885135.2 Alexandromys fortis | reverse complement strand
GAGGGAAAGGGGAGGCGGCGGTGGGGAAGAGACAGAAATCTTTACTAAATAAATAAATTAATTAATTAAAAAAAACAAGTATTATTTATAGTAATTAAAACATGATGTAAACAGAAGAACCAAGAATAAGGAATGAATGATAAAAGCTTAGAACAATATTATGAAAGGCGTATAGACTTTTATGGGAAATTTATGAAATGGATTAGTAAATTAGAACTTATTATTTTATATGAAGAGAATATCAGTTTATAGACTGTGATCTTTACTGTGACAGATCCTATTTTAATGAATTATTTAAATGTAAATTGACTTTGAAGAGGACTTGCATATCACTCATCCACATGCTGACTCTACATGAAGTGGTAAAGTATTTGCAGAATTTGGATAAGCTTGGATCTAGCCAAGTAAAAATGGTCTTCTCCCAACGAACAGGTAGATATTCTTACTATTTTTTAAATTTTTATTGTTCATTCAAGTCCACGGGCAGACAAATATTTGGGAGTATAAAGATGAAGAAAACGTCCAGAGATCTTCAAGATTTGGCAAAAATACATACAAGTAGAAATAACTATACACAGGATGTGCCTAAAGGTCCTTTGAATCTTTTGAAAGCTCCATTTATAAAACAAGGAAATAGAAAGGGAACAGGGTCACTAATACAGTGCGGTAAGCAATAATTTTCATATAATAGGCTCTCACTTTCTTTTCTTCTATATATATTTCTTTGCAGATTGATAGCTGGCTAAAAAGTCCAGGTAAAAGAGGCTGGCTTTGTGTTTGTTTTTAGGACCGTCTAAGATAAGAATGCTTTTTATATTTTTAAGGGGTTGAAAAAGGATAGTGCTTTACATCATGAAAATTGTATGAAATTCAAATTTTAGTGTCCATAAATAAAGTTTTGTTGAAACAGAGCCAGGCCCATTCATTTATGTATGGCCAGTGGCTGCTGTTGTATTAGAAAAGCAGAATGAAGTCCTTGTAACAGGGGATCTGTCTGGTCCACAAGACCTAAAATATTTAATAGCTGGCTCTTTGCAGAAAAAAAAAAGTTTGCGGATACATGTTTTAGAATTTTTAAAAAATGCTATCTTGGGATGGACATCAGCAATTTCTCAGCCCAGATTTCCCATAAGAATAAGAAAAGGGAAAAATCAAATACGGGGTGTCATAGAATATACAGGAGCAGATTCAGGCCTCTGTATTTTAGGTTCTTCTGTAAACACAACGCTACGAGATATCTTTGAATAGACAGTTTCTTTCCATCTCTCAAAGGGTCAAATGTATACAGTCAATTTTACAATGTAGAGTGGATTATGTAAGTTTCTTCCACAGAATTCACCAAGGCTATAATCATACATAAGGATGGAGGACAAAACATCAGCACCTTTTCTTTTTCATAGCAAAAATCTAGACAAAAGCAAAGCATGCTGTTGAGATTTTTCTTCAAAACCCTCAAAGTAAACAAAATACAAAGGTAACCAAAACAAAGTATGCAGAAATTCATAGCTAGACAATGTGATGTCAGGCAATAAAAGCAGAAAAATCAGCCACTAGAAAGAAAAATGAAGTTCAATCTCAATGGCAAAATTATCACTACAGAAAATAGGACAGTAGGATCTAAATCTAACTTTCCATGCCAATTAATCTCTCTGTTATGTTGCTATATGATATGGCTAGCTCCTGGAATCTGCTAAAGATCTAATAACTGACCCAAACATATCCTATATAATCGATTTCCCTATAGTTACAATAGGCTTTAACAGAAAACAAATATATTTCAAGAAATTACAAAGCTATAGGTCTCAGTGTTAACAATTACATATCCTATACACACTGTGCCCTATACAAAATATCTTTTTATTAACTCAATTTTACATATGAGAAACCCAGATAAAGTGATATTGAAAATGTCCTCAAGGCCATATAATCCATAAATGGCAGAACCAATATCCAAAGTTATATAATCTAGCCTATGTTTTTAAATAAATTGCTACACTCTCTTGTATTCGGTACAAGAGATTTTTAGGTAAACAGTATTTCTAAACATGGGAAGCAGAGCTGAAAAAAGTATCTGGCATTCTTTTAATGCTCACATTTAACACACATTAAGTTTGAGACTAGTAACAGCACAGTAGTATCCCTATGAAATAACAAGGACAAACAAGTGAGAGGGGAAGACACTAATAGTTCTGATTTCATTGGACTTATGAAGTAAATAGGTTGAAACAAATTATAGAAACTGTCAGATTTCAGTGCTATGAAAGAGTGAGAAAATAATTTTTAAAGGGGAGGAATAATGTATTATTTGATATTTGGGACAGTAAATAAAAGAGATAGTTTCCCATTTACTGTGAAAAAAAAATAAGAAAACTATTCTCACCTGTGAATATGGAAAAGGAACTCCTATGCTTGAGGAGTACAGGTCCCAAAGGGGATTGCTGTTTTGAGGGGAAAATGGCAAGCTATTCTGATTCTATAATAACCTAAGGTTAAAAACCTGATCATGTCGGGTTGACAGTGTTAGTTTTGTTTTCTATGTAGAAGTTGGCATTTGAAGAGATCAATAGCAAAGAAAGATGAAAAAGTGAAGTGGCCTTAAAAAAAAAAACATACAGGGCTAATGCTGGATACTATGATTGAAATGAGTATGCCGTGGGCCAAGTGAAACTAGAAGGTAACACGTAGATTGAGAGAAAAGGGAGATGATATGAAATAATACAGGCAGCTAACATGAGGGTAGCTGATAAACAGGTTCAAGAGCCACAAGAGGTGAGAAAGGTGGTCGGAGAATGGGACCTGCTGAGACTGAGAAGCTTCTTCTGTAAAGCAAAGGACACTGTCACTAAGACAAAAAGGCAACCCACTGACTGAGAGAAGATCTTCACCAACCCTGCAACTGACAAAGGTCTGATCTCCAAAATACATAAAGAACTCAAGAAACTCGACTCTAAAAGGCTAATCAACCCAATTATAAAATGGGGCACTGAGCTGAACAGAGATCTCTCAACAGAAGAAGTTCAAATGGCCAAAAGACACCTAAGGTCATGCTCAACTTCCTTAGCGATCAGGGAAATGCAAATCAAGACAACTTTAAGATACCATCTTACACCTGTCAGAATGGCTAAAATCAAAAACACCAATGATAGCCTTTGCTGGAGAGGTTGTGGAGAAAGGGGTACACTCATCCATTGCTGGTGGGAATGCAAACTTGTGCAACCACTCTGGAAAGCAGTGTGGAGGTTTCTCAGGAAATTCGGGATCAACCTACCCATGGACCCAGCAATACCACTCTTGGGAATATACCCAAGAGAGGCCTTATCATACAACAAAAGTATATGCTCTACTATGTTCATAGCAGCATTGTTTGTAATAGCCAGAACCTGGAAACAACCTAGATGCCCTTCAATTGAAGAATGGATGAAGAAAGTATGGAATATATACATATTAGAGTACTACTCAGCAGTAAAAAACAAGGACTTCTTGAAGTTTGCAGGCAAATGGATGGAAATAGAAAACACTATCCTGAGTGAGGTAAGCCAGACCCAAAAAGAGGAACATGGGATGTACTCACTCATATTTGGTTTCTAGCCATAAATAAAGGACATTGAGCCTATAATTCGGGTTCTTAGAGAAGCTAAATAAGAAGGAGAACCCAAAGAAAAACATATAGGCATCCTCCTGAATATTAACCTTCATCAGGCGATGAAAGGAGACAGAGACAGAGACCCACATTGGAGCACCGGACTGAAATCTCAAGGTCCAAATCAGGAGCAGAAGGAGAGAGAGCACGAGCAAGGAACTCAGGACCGCGAGGGGTGCACCCACACACTGAGACAATGGGGATGTTCTATCGGGAACTCACCAAGGCCAGCTGGCCTGGGTCTGAAAAAGCCTGGGTTAAAACCGGTCTCGCTGAACATAGCGGACAATGAGGACTACTGAGACCTCAAGAACAATGGCAATGGGTTTTTGATCCTACTGCACCTATTGGTTTTGTGGGAGCCTAGGCAGTTTGGATGCTCACCTTACTAGACTTAGATGGAGGTGGGTGGTCCTTGGACTTCCCACAGGGCAGGGAACCCTGATTGCTCTTTGGGCTGACTAGGGAGGAGGACTTGATTGGGGGAGGGGGAGGGAAAGGGGAGGCGGCGGTGGGGAAGAGACAGAAATGTTTATTAAATAAAAAAAAGAAAAACAAACAAACAAACAAAAAAACAGAATTAATCCTGCCTGTCTTTCTGACCCTGTGTGTGTGTGTGTGTGTGTGTGTGTGTGTGTGTGTGTGTGTGTGTGTCTGGGGGAGTATAAATCTAAAAATTATCTGAGACTCTTTGTAAAAAATCAGTAACCCTCCTGTAGACAGATGATAAATGGGCTGGGAAAGAAATCAGAGAAACATCACCCTTCACAATAGCCACAGATAAAATAAAATATCTCTGAATAACTCTAACCTAACAAGTGGAAGACTTGTATGACCAGAACTTTAAATTTTTGAAGACAGAAATAGAAGAAGACCCCAGAATGTGGAAAGATCTCCCATGCTCTTGGGTAGGTAGAATTAACATAGTAAAAAATGGCAATCTTACCAAAAGCAATCTACAGATTCAATGCAATGCCCACCACAATCCCAG
This sequence comes from Alexandromys fortis, assembly GCF_014885135.2. Taxonomy (NCBI): domain Eukaryota; kingdom Metazoa; phylum Chordata; class Mammalia; order Rodentia; family Cricetidae; genus Alexandromys; species Alexandromys fortis. The sequence continues at coordinate 3,258,985 of NW_026068143.1, read as the reverse complement.
CAAAATTCTTCACAGACCTCAAAAGAATGATATTCAACTTCATATGGAAAAGCAAACAATTCAGGATAGCCAAAACAATCCTGTACAATAAAGAAACTACAATCCTTAACCTCAAGGTTTACTACAGAGCTACATTACTGAAAACAGCCTGGTTACTGGCATAAAAACAGACAGGAAGAACAATGGAACTGAAACGAAAACCCAGATATTAATCCACACACCTACAAACATTTGATTTTTGAGCAAAATGCAAAAAATATTAAATGGAAAAAAGAAAATATATTTAACAAATGATGCTGGCATAACTGGATATCAACATCTAGAAGACTGAAAATAGACCCATATCTATCACCATGCACAAAACTCAAGTCCAAATGGATCAAAGAACTCAACATAAAGACACCCACAGTGAATCATATAGAAGAGAAAGTGGGAAGTACACTTGAATACATTGGCACAGGAGACCACTTCCTAAATAGAACCCCAGCAGCACAGACACTGAGAGAAACAATAAATGGGACCTCCTGAAATGGAAAAGTTTTTGTAAAGCAAAGGACATGGTCAATAAGACAAAATGACAGCCTACAGTAATGGGAAATGATCTTCACTAACCCCATATTAGACAAAGATATGATCTCCAAAATATGCAAAGAACTCAAGAAATTGGTCATCAAATGAACAAATAATCTAATAAAAAATGGAATACAGACTAAAGACTCAAAACAGAGGAAATTAACATGCCTGAAAGACACTTAAGGAAATGTTTAACATTCTAAGTCATCAAAGAAATGCAAATCAAAACAACTCTAATATTCCATCTTACGCCTGTAAGAATGGCTAAACCCAAAAACACTGATGACAACTTATGCTGGAGAGGTTGTGGGGTAAAATGAACACTCCTCCATCTTTTAAGAAATCATGAAGATGATGCTACCAATTTGAGCAGGGTAGGGAAGGAATGTAGAAGACGATACAGTAAAGGGGTAAATGATGTAATTATATGTTAACATTAGTATTTAATAAAAATATATAAATAATTTTCATAGTAAACTTCACAGTAATCTCTGTATTCTACAGTAAAGGACAGCAACATTTTTCTATTTAGTATGTAGTCAACCTAGAAAAATATTATGGTTGATTTTAGACCATATTATATAATATAAAGTTATTTAGGTATCATTATTTTAATATTTGTGAAGATTTGATTCATTTTACATAAACAAAATGTCTATTTTACACATGGAATACTTATTTGAGCTCTGTATAATGCTACCTGAACTCTGAATGCAGATTTCTTTCATTCTAAATAGTACTTTGGGTTTTTCACTGTTTCATTTTCTGCCTTTTATGTTGCCTCTTGCCATTTAGATGGAAACATTCCCCAGAAACCTTTGCTCTTTTTTTCTAAAAGCTCTTTTTTCTTAATGCATTTCCTTTTGATAAAGGATTTTGTTGTAATATACAAGCAACAACCTCTTACTAAAGGAAGTCTTCCATTCTTATGTCTAACGACACAGTGTCCTAGAGCTTAAGTAGCATATGAAACCTGAGCAGACCAATACCAGCCTCATAGCTATCATTTCTTAAAACCAGACAGCTAGGTTTTGTTATTTAGATATAATTTGAAACATATTATTAATTAGTTCCAACAAGCTACCAAGAAGTACACATCATTATTTCTCAAAACACATTTTGGTGTCCATCTTTTAAGAAATCATAAAATCAAATTTTTATTAGTGTGCAAACTTCCCACAGGGCAGGGAACTCTGATTGCTCTTTGGGCTGATGAGGGAGGGGGACTTGATTGGGGGAGGGGGAGGGAAATGGAAGGCGGTGGTGGGGAAGAGACAGAAATCTTTAATAAATGAATAAAATAAAATAGCACAAAAAATATAATTTAATGTGTCCCATTGTCATAGTTTAATTGGCATCCATCTTTGTTGTTTTATCGGGAGTGATGCTTTTCTGAAGCTTACAATCATTAAATTGTTAAGATTCCTGAAACTGGTTTTTCATACTTTCTATCCATTCCAAATAATACCTTGAGGGAAAAAAAAAAAACCTCTTAGAAAAGTGATGTCATCATTTCACTCCTGGATTGATGATTTAAAATTAAAACTTTAAATTACATTTGAAGTCCCAAAAGCTACAATAGGTTACCGACTGTAATTAGAAACTAATGAATATGATTAATAACCTTAACACAAATGAAGAGCTTTTTAAGATAGAAGACATGTAAGTACTACCGATTAGTGGGAAACCGCTGCATTCCATAAATGTGTGTGTTGCCTAAATATAAAAATCAGTCATAATCTCCATGGTGAACATAAAATGAAAATAGTTTTAATCAACACTATATAGCAGTTTTACTGTCTCTGGGGAATGAAGTGTTCAGCTCTGCTTTTTATTTTTTTTTAACACAAAGATGGACCAAGTTTCTCTCTGTGGTCTGGATTATAAACTATAATTTAAATCAATTCTTTAAACATGCAAATCATGGGACAGAAAATTCTCACTGATCTTGTAAAGGCCAGTTCTCAGCTCCAATTTTAGCCTGACATAGAAGGAGAAATCTCAACTTTGCCAAGATAATCTCATTTTATTGCATCTCAACAGTTTCTTCTCTGCAAATTGCTGGTAATGTCACCCTTTAATGAGCAGAGAGGTACAGGGATACTAATTTTATTTGAGATTTTATTCATTTAGGGGGAAGAGTTCTCTCTATTACTTTTCAGAAATAGCAAAACTATGTCTTATTTACATAATTGTAAACTGCTCATTTTCTTTTTTCCATTAGCAGAATATTGCAGCTTAACAAAGGGTATGATCTTAGGAAGAAAAGAGTGAACACACACTAATGAGCAGCACCAGAGCAACAAGCAACACTGGATTGTTTTTCTCATTGTCTTCCTTATCATACATCAACAGATTGCATTTTCCACACGAATTCTTTCCTCATAAAAATATTTTCAAATTTTCTACTGTACACACGGAATCCAGTACATGACCTCAATCATTTTGAGACTCAAGGGCTCATATTACTTCTAGTTAAAGTTTAAATATTAGGCAGAAAAAAAAAACTATTTCCTTCTAAGATTTATGCTCCTATGCATTTTCTGACATAAATTTTGGCTCAGTATGCAACACCAAATAGTTAAAGGATCTATAATTTTGCACAGATCATTTCAAAGGTGAAATGTCATTACATAATTTTATATAATTATGTTTTTTATCAACTAAACTAAATGTAACATATCAGTCCACTTTCTGGTTACTGCCTCTTCTTTAATATCTATCTGTCTGTCTGTCTGTCTCTCTGTCTGTCGGTCGGCCCATCTATCTATCTATCCATCTATCTATCTATCTATCTATCTATCTATCTATCTATCTATCTATCTATCTATCATCTATCTATCATGAGTATATTCCCTACTGCATGTGTGTATGTATATATGTATGAATGTATGTATGTATTCCTGAGTGTATGCATGTGCACTACATGCATGCAGCAACCCATGGAAGTCAGAAGTTGTGAGCCCCCCATATGGGTTTAGGAATTAAACCTGTGTCCTCTACAAGTGTACTAAGTGCTCTTATTTTTCCATCATTATTACTGCTTCTTCTCATATGAGCTAACAGAACTTAATTTTTCTTTAATATTTAGCTTTAACTTTTTCTTTTGCGGTGGTAATGTATTACCCCAAAGCCTCATGCAGATGAGGGCTCACCACCTTTGACATTTTGTAAACTAAAACCTACATTTGAGAAAATTATTTAATGTCTTTCTCTTGGTCAAGAGTCAACCAGATAAATTATTTTACAATGATTCTTAACAATAAAATCACATTCCTGTTTTATGCTTCAGGATAAGAGTATTTTTTGTACTTTTCAATAGGCCTACTATAGCACACTGTATTTAGTCAGACTATGGAAATACTGAATAGACTGACACAATGTGTTACTGTTTAGTGACTTCTTAATTATTTAAGAATAAAGTATGTGGTGTCTTGAATAATAAATGGAATACATGGAAAAATTCCTACAAATTCACATATCATGTTGAATAACAATGCTATTATTGTTTTGTAAGCCTTGTAGCAACCTCTGAATACTCAGGTGTTCTATTAAGGCTAATTACATTCTATTATTGACCTTGTAATATTAGCATATTTTCTATATTGAGATAATACAAATTATATCTAACCAATAAAGAAATAATGCATATATGTTAACATATAATACATACACACACTCACACACACAGAGAGACACTTCCAATGATTCTTGTCCTTTACGTGATTGTAGGGGTGAGATATGACTGTGGGACTTAAGAAGGTTAGTACAACTGTGACAATTTAGCCATGATGGAACAACTCCTTACAGTAGGCTACCAAAGCAGAATTCCTATGAGTTCATCTACTGCCTGAACTGTAATATGTTCTCAGTATGTGCTAATTTTCCCCTGCTCTTAAACGAGCCCAGGTATGTTTTTAATTACAGTGCAATTCTTAATGCAGTGATTAATTCATAGTCTTATGTTTCATCAGCAACTCTCAAATTCACACTAAAAAGAACATTGCATTAGTAGTTCTTGCCAATTTTAAAATCTTCCTATTTCACTCTTCCATTTATTTAGACATTTGGAGTTCAGTACAGTAAAGCTATTTTCATTCTTTTATTTTCTCTCTCTACCTTTATTTTTCCCTTCTTCCTTCCCTCCCCCCCCTCTCTCTCACACTTTCCTCTTCTCTCTGTAGACCAGGCTGGCTTTGAACTTAGAGATCTGCCTGCCTTTGCTTCCTGAGAAAACTTATATCAACCCTGCCCCATGAACTTTTGATTCTTCTACTATTCTTTAAATGTTAATTATTTTTAAAATCTGTAAATATTATCCTATCTGTAAGTATGTACAATTCTTTGGAGCAATTAAACTATATTTTCCTTATATAATCTAGTATAATTAGGTCACAATGAAAGCCCTTTCTATTCATCATGATTTTTAAAAAAAGTAACTAGGTAAAATGGCAATAACCTATGGGACTTGAGTTTACCTTTCCAGGAAAGAGAAGGATTTTTAAAGATACAAACACATCATCTGGAGATGTTGATCAATGGCAAAATAAGAAATTAGGGCCTATCACCTAGCAGGTGTGAGGCACTGGGTGCAATCCCTAGTACCACATCCACAAACAGAAATAAAAACAATGACATTTTATATAAAAGAGAAAATGGAGCTTATAACCAGTTTTAGTGAATATGAGTGAACAGCAGGACATGTTTTATGTCTTAGATTTGACTGAAAAAGCTAATTAGAAAATCAAGCAAGCTCAACTACAGAGGTCAGTTACAGTAGGTGTTCATAAAAACAAGATACACTAAAATTTTTAAACAGAAAGTAGAAATAGCATCTCAATGCTTAACTTTTGGATGGCATGCTAAAATTTTCTATACAAGTTATAATGTTTTAGTTATCTACAGAAATTCACTTACATATAACCTGTATAGCAAAATGTATCTTCTTAACCGGTTTCCACACTCATTCCTAGATTTAAGTAATGAGAAATTCAAAGTTTTGAAGGAATCTGATGACTGAAGGCTTTTCAAATTTCTGTTCATGTTTTAAATTTAATACCTTACACTTGATATAGATCCGATCAATTATTTTCAAAGCAATCCACACATATTTTTGTAAAAAGAGCACATCTTTTTATGTAATATGATTTCTTGGTTCATAAATATTGAACTGAAGTAAATAATTTTACTCTTGAAAAGAAGGTACAAATATAGAATTTCTGGAGAAAAAGTACAGTTGAGTTGTGGTAAACCAAGATCACAAATCAGAAAGTCAGGGTGTTCGCCAGGACAGTTTTGTAGCTGTATAAACCCAGGGTATCCTGGGCCTCAGTCAACACCTTCCATTTAGTAAAAATATTCATTACTAGAAGGTGAAATAGGAGCATTTATATTATAAACGGGAGAATATGGTAAGGGCTGTAACCTTCATGAAGCTCTTACTAAAGTATTATTTTTAATTTTTAGTAGTCTCATACACTGTGAGTCAGGGATTTATGAGACAGTTACCATTCTAAAAACTAATGATTTGTTTAAGGATTAAGATGCCACTGATATCCGAGTTAATCTAACAGCAAAAAATCCTTTCTTCCTAATGATATGCTGATAATCTAGAAAAGAACACAAAGTATTTTCCTTAAACGATATTAGTTTTATTAGGAAAAATTTATTTCATTCCTGAACACATACCACAGTTCAAAGAAGTAAATTTCTACATTTGCAGACTATATCTGTTTCATCATTCTTTCTTGCTAGACTGAATGAACTAGTTTGTTGTCACATTTGCACACAATTAGTAAGAAGTAGGATCATTAGCAAGAGAAAGAAGTTTATTGATGGGCCTCATTGCTCTCAGACCATAAATAAAGCCATTTAATTCTAATGACCATAATCCAGCTCCTTAATCTTGACAGTGCTAAATTACAGATGGATATATAATGATCTCAATTGTTCCCTTAGTTTATTAACATGTAAAAAGATTAAGCAGATATGATGCGACCAATGGTTAAAGAAAGAGCATATAATGACTTTACTGTTTAAACTGTTAATTAGCAACACTAACTTTAGTAACTGTTATGTAATTAAAATCCTTCAAATGCTGAAAAGTGATGTTTTCAAAACAACATTAAAAACAATCAGGAGAAGAATATACCCCCAAGACATGAAATACCATCATGAAAATACCCTTTCATGGTTGGCTGGGGTCTAATGTGATTAGGGAATGGTTGCTACTTCATGGGATAGTCAAGATGTACCTATCCTTATTGTCCATACTTAGTTTAAATCTAAGAACGAAACAGAGACAGTTTACCAACAAGCTTTCTACTTTCAGTAAATTATACTTTTTTGGAATCAAAATTAAAACAAAAACATCTAAATACTGCTAATTGAATTGCCATAGCCAAAGAGTTTCTGATATGGGAGTGATTTCTTTCTAATCTGTTGCTTTCATTGGTTAATTAATAAAGAAACTTCCCTGGCCCATTTGATAGGCCAACCCTTAGGTGGGTGGAATAAACAGAACAGAATGCTGGGAGAAAGAAGCTGAGTCAGGCAGTTGCCATGATTTTCCCACTGCAGACAGACGCAGGTTAAGATCTTTCATGGTCAGCTCCCAATAGATCTGCCCCACTGTCTCAGTGGGTGGGTGCACCCCTCATGGTCCTGACTTCCTTGCTCATGTTCTCCCTCCTTCTGCTCCTCACTGGGACCTTGGGAGCTCAGTCCAGTGCTCCAGTGTGGGTGTCTGTCTCTATCTCCATCCATTGCCAGAAGAAGGTTCTATGGTGATATGCAAGATATTCATCAGTATGGCTATAGGATAGGGTCATTTCAGATTCCCTATCCTCAGATGCCCAAGGAACTAACTAGGGACATTGCCCTGGGCACCTGGGAGACACTCTAGGTTCAAGTCTCTTGCCAACCCTAAGGTGGCTCCCTTAACTAAGATATGTGCTTCCCTGCTCCCCTATCCAACCTTCCTTTATCCCCAATCATCCCGTTTCCCCAAGTTCCCCCCATCCTCCCCTTCTCACTTTTCTCTCCCCATCTCCCCTTACCCTCATCCCACCCCACCCCCAAGATCCCAATTTTTTTGCCCAGCAATCTTGTCGACTTCCCATAGCCAGGAGGATAACTATGTTTTTCTTTGGGTTCACCTTCTTATTTAGCTTCTTTAGGATCACAAATTATAGACTCAGTGACCTTTATATATGGCTAGAAACCAATTATGAGTGAGTACATCCCATGTTCATCTTTTTGGGTCTCTCACTCAGGATAGTGTTTTCTATTTCCATCCATTTGCATGCAAAATTCGAGAAGTCATTGTTTTTTACGGCAGAGTAGTACTCTAATATGTATATATTCCACACTTTCTTCATCCATTCTTCCATTGAAGGGCATCTAGGTTGTTTCCAGGTTCTGCCTATTACAAATAATGTTGCTACTGGGAGCTCACCAAGGCCAGCTGGACTGTGACTGAAAAAGCATGGGAGAAAACCGGACTCTCTGAACATGGCGGACAATGAGGGCTGATAAGAAGCCAAGGACAATGGCACAGGGTTTTGATCCTACTTCATGTTCTGGCTTTGTGGGAGCCTAGCCAGTTTGGATGTTCATTTTCCTAGACATGGACGGAGGGGGGAGGACCTTGGACTTTCCACAGGGCAGGGAACCCTGACTGCTCTTCGGACTGGAATGGGGGGGAGGAGTGGGGGAGGGGGAGAGGGGAGGGAGGAGGGGGAGGGAAATGGGAGGCTGGGAGGAGGCGGAAATTTTTTTTTCAATAATAAAAAAAAAGATCTTTCCTGGTATGCCAGCTCGTGATACTACACAGAATATTAGAAATGGGTTAGATCAATATGTAAGAGCTAGCCAATAATAGGCTGGAACTAATAGGCCAAGCAGTGTTTAAATGAATATAGTTTCTGTGAAATTATTTCAGGTAAAGCTAGCCAGGTGGTGGGATGCAGCCCACCGCAGTTCCTTTCAACAGTTTCCATCCATAATTGTCTGAGCCTACAAATGAAACAACTAAACTTAAAAAAAACTTAAGAGTTGACTTAAAGTTATGGTTAAAATATTAGTAAAAAATAACTTAATTCAACAGAATTAAGAAATTTAGTACCTTATAGAGAATGTTTATTAGATATCAATTAACTTTCATGGTATAGTAGTTAGAAATGATGAAGTAAAACTGGAGATAGGAAGTGAAGAACACTGAGGGAGTCAAAGACAACAAACTACTTATGGAAATTTGGTTTATCTGTGTAACATGAAGGGCCAGTCCTGCTTGTTTCTGGGGTTTTTGTCCTGCCCGGTCCCCCAGCTGTTTAGACCCAAAGAAAAATCACACATAGGTCTCCATAAATTATAAGCTGATTGATTGGCCCATTAGCTCTAGCCTCTCACTGGCTAACTCTCACATCTTGATTAACCCATTTTTCTGATCTATGTTAGCCATGTAGCTCAGTACCTTTTTTCAGTAGGGCAGCTCACATTCTGCTGCTTCAGTGGTCTAGGCACGAGTGGGAAGAACCAACTTCTTCCTTCCCAGAATTCTCCTGTTCTCTTTACATCATTTCTACTTCCTGTCTGGTTTTCCCACCTATACTTCCTGCCTGGCCAGTCAGCATTTATTTAAAACATGATTGATAGAATACAGACAATTCTCCCATACCATATCTGTTAATCAATTGGAAACATATTTAAAAGTAATGGTGATGCTGATCTGATCTGCATTTAAGGATATTTACAGAGATGTTTATATTTTCAGAGAACTAAGTAGATACATGAGAAATTAATACTATATTACTTAAAAACAACTCCATGGTGTGGAATGACTGAGGTGGGAGGATTATCATGACTTGGGGCTACCTTGGGCTACCAAGTGATTTCCAGGTCTGTGTGTTCTGCAGTGAGACTCTGTCTCAAACAAAATACAGTAAAGTAATATAAAATAAAGTAGCATAAATCACTGCTAACCTAGAAAAAAAAAATATTAGTAGGTTGAAATTTAGGGATACAATGTTTAAAGTGAGTATGTAAGTAGCAAGAAGAAATTTAGGTAACCTATCTAGAAGTTAGAGTTAGAGTAAAAATTTCAACCATACGTATAAAATTCAAATTTATTCACTTAAAATATCAAACATTCTAAAAACAAAAAAATCACTTTGAACTCAGAACTTATCAAAAAGATCAAAAATTAAGTTAATATTTAAAAGAAAACAATGAGCTACAAAGCAAACTATAGTATCAATTTTCTCTTAAAATTTAGTAGTCACATCATAGTAAAATTGTGTTTTACAGAAAACAGGCAAATTACTAAAAAGAAATTATATGATCTTTAGACTTTCTTTGAAATTGTGCTATAATAACCCCTTGCCACCTGTGGCAAATGGGAGCTGAACCAACCCCTCACCAGCTGCAACACTTAGGAAAGTGGGCTTTGTACCTAGCATAGGCAGCACAGTAGAACTGATTCTGTCACATGGGCACTGTAAGCTGACTCTGAGAAGTCAACTCTGGGAGATCCGGCCCCGCCTATCATCTCCCATAGGGTAGCATGGGTGAGGGAGAGATGCTATCCTCCAACCACCCCTCACCTGACCTGTGGCAGGTGGGAGTGCTGGCCCTGCCCATGAACAGCCATAGCACCTTCCTTTGGAAACACAGTAGAGCTGTTCCCTAGGCATAAAAGCAGAGAAACGGGCCCACCCCTTGCTCTTTGCTGCTTAGAGTGAACTAGCCAGGGCAATGCTGGACAGCTCTCTTTACTAGTGAGGATGCAGAGAGCTGGCAGACAGACCAAACCTGCAACATCCCTGACCCAGAACCAGGGCTATGAGTTGTCTTTACCCCAACATCCATTCCATCTGTGATCTGCTGGAGTATGTGAAGGGGTTGGCCCATCAGCTCCAAACCTGCAGAATTCCCACGATATAGGGTAAAAGCAAGATATTCAAGAGGCGTCCCAGTGAAGGCCCACTATTGACACTGTAACAGAAACCAGAGGCCTCAAGCTGGACCAATGACTCTTTGCAATGAATACTTGCAAGTAAAGATATATGGACTAAACTGTGGTGTGTGTGTGTGTGTGTGTGTGTGTGTGTGTGTGTACAGCTTTCACAACAAAATTCTTTTTCTTTCTTTCTTTCTTTCTTTCTTTCTGGAATTTTATTTTATTTTATTCTGTGGGAGAGGTTGCAAGGGCAGACGGTGGATATGAAGGAATTGGAGAGATGGATGGGATTGAAATGCATGATGTGAAAGTCACAAAGAATAAATTCAAACTTAAAAAAACCCTATCTTATCATATTTGTTAAAACATATTTAAGAGTACTTCAAGACATGTCTCACCTCATATTTGAAACATGATCTTATTAAAAATAACTTACATTGATTTCTATTTATTATTTATATATTTTTGGTTGTGATATTTGTCATTCAGGAATATGTCATCCTGATTACGAATTAAGACTTTCAAATACTGAAACAAAGAGTAAAATAAGAGAACAAGCCTTGAGGTGATTGATAAACTTTTCAAATATGCTGTTTCCTTCAGCGTGATAAAATGAGGTTTGTTACAGAAATTTAATTAAATACTCCGGACACTGTTAGAATAACTTCATCTAAATACAAATCCTTGGTACAGAATCCAATTTAATTTTCATCTCTGTTCAAAAAAAATAAACACTTTTAGACTACAAATATAGACATTTAGTATCAATCATTTATGCAACTTAGAAAATCATTTCATTCCAATCTGAACAGTCTTAGAAGGGGTGGCAATGGGAGAACAGGACTGTGTTGTTGAACTATGGAAAAGTTAAGTACTTTCATTTGGCACAACATTTTCAGCAAGAAATCCCAGTGAACAACACATAAATGAATCTTGCCTTACATATATACAAAAAACTCTTTGTCTAATCAAATGTTTTTTGTATATAGCAAAGTTACTTTTCAGTAGATATATTATCAGAGAACCATCTCTTAATGAACTACATTTCAGACACTGCTCTCACAACCCTTCCAAGACAGACCTTCACACTGTGAAAACAGTATTTTTAATTGAGCTGGACTGGACAGTTTGGCAAATTGCCTATTATCTTTATTTAACTTGAAGATCAAATATACATTGCAGGGTTTATAAGTCATTGCTTATGTTTTCTTACCAAAATTTAATATGAGTAAAATTGTATACACCAGGCTTAAGCATGCAAACCTGCTTTTTCACAACTTGAAAATGGTGACTTTCAGTAACTATACATGGTTTTACCTAATACAAAATTTTGTTTCAACCATGCCATATGGCTTAAAACTTCAAGTCAACCTACTATGCATATCCTCTAAGGACACTTTAGGCACTAAGAAAGGCAGTAACATTTGCAATGGATGCATTTTTAGGAAAAAAAAAATAAGACTTTAGCCAAGAACTTATTTTAATTTAAATTAGGCCATTTCTTTCTTTTTATTTTTTAATGAAAACCAGAAATGGAACTGAAGATGAGACAAGCAATTGCTCATGAGTACCACAAATTAAGTATAAAAGGGAAAATATCAGCTAAATAGTTTTTAATAGTATTGTTCTTTTGATATAAAAATGATTTACTGAGTAGAGCTATTTATAAAGACACAGGTATACACACACAAATCCCTACCAATTTAATATGAACTTATTATTATTCCTCTGGAAGGACCAAGTAGAGCACACATACTTTTTCTCTGCATTTTAATAGATTAATTATACCACACATAGAGAATATGTTTTCTACAGCTTATAGACAACATAAGGAGAAGAGTAACTTTTTTTTTTTTTTACGAAATGCTGGCAACAGAGAAAATGTATGACAGCAAATGAGTAAAAGTTTGAGGCCACAAGCCACAAGTGGAGTTTTGAAACATTCAAGAATTGGCACAGCTTGTTAGTACACCTATCTCTCTGTAACCATGCCAACAGTGGCATGGAGTGCCTCTCTTCACAGCCACCATCTGCTCCCACACCACCTAGCCTGTTCACACCTCCACATCCCCATTGTGCCACGGCCCCTGCAGTCCCACCCAGGTATCTCATTCCACAGTAACTGCTATGGGGTGGTGGGGAGCAGATGGTGGAACAGAAGTGTTTACCAGTAAACCTCTATCATCAAGTTGTTGCTTTTAATGCTCACCTCAAGACCCAAGCTAAATAATGACATTAAAGGTCATGTGTGATTCCTCTTTTTATTTTCTAAAATTGATGAGCACTGACTAGGTTCAGATATTTTCAAATGAAATTTCTGTGCATTCCAGAATCTTTAAAATATTGCTTTCACTTCTTTAGGAGAGAAGCACAAAAGTAGCACAATCCTAGGAGTCAGATCAGAATTGAACTCCATGCAACAAAAGACAGCCATGGTAATAACATTTTGACAGGATGAGGGGCATATCAAGGAAGGAGAAGGACCCATGATATAATAAATGTGGCTTGACAATAAATGCAGGTATAATTTTCTGCTTCCAGTGTTTATTCTGCAAACAATCTCAAAACATAAACCGCCTCTGTTTTCTACCATCAAAGGAAAATAGCTCTAAGAATTTACTGAATCACTTCTATGATTTTGCATGACTATTGAGACCTATTTTCAGTTTTAGCTTGTCCTTGCCAATTTTATAAGTGGTCTATAATTCTCAATGATGAGTATTTTGACATCTATAAAGGATATTCAGTTGGTGAGTTAGATGAAAAATGATGGTGCAGAAATTGAGCCTACCTTGGGATAATGGTAAAGCTATGAGTATGGGTAAGCATATAGCTTGCACTCAATAGTTTTTCTTTCTAGATCTGCTTTTATTTTAATATTATTGACAGTCTTGAAGAACATATAAAATTGAACATAAATATGTACTCATATTTATTCAATGGATTTCATTGTATCTTTAGTTTTAAGTTCCAAAGAATAAAAATATGCCTATAAGATATGATTATTTTGAAAATGACAGCAATAGCACTTATAAGACCAGATCATGGACATATTTTATATGCTTATCTTTTCTTTTAATACTTTCTAACACATCATGAAGAAATTTTGCTTACTTTATTTTTTATGTTATTGCAAAACGACAAAAATAATTCCAACATTTCACTTCAAAGAGCTAATAAGAGAATTATCTACATTTCATTTTTCAATGTAATGCCTCACAAGAACACGTGGTCAAATAACATATGCATGTTTATTTTTCATGAAAGGAAGCATTGGGGCATTAAATATATCACACAGCCTTCAAGTCTTCCTATTGAAATAATTATAGTGTTTTTCCCACTCTTGCGTTCAGAAACTTTTGAAAGTACATAAATTTTTCTAGTATAATTTAGCTTCTACCAGTGTTATACTTCTATATATACATATCACCTTTATTACATACTTAAGTAATTGCACAAAGGTTTGATAATTTCTCTAAATACTTCAAGAAGTCTTTATATAGAAGAAGCTTGATATTTCTTACTTTGGTTTTACCACAGCTTATTAAATATAAGCTACAGTCTTATCCAAATAAGGATATTATTGGAAAATCCACATTATTTTCTCTTATTGAAAGGGAATATTCAATTTCTCCCATTTGGTCAAGATGTTCAAGGTAATAAACCCAGTGAGAGAAAATATTTTATTACACCGTGGTCGAACTTAAAAGAAGGGGAAAAAGGAACATACATGCAAAATTGAAGTAAAATTTAAATAGTTACAGGAAGAATGCTGTGACGGGAGAAAACCCTTCATCTTAATTCAGAATAGGGACAGAACAGAAGACTTGGAAAAGGTAGTGAATCTGATAATAGTGCTGGAGTAGAGTAGGCAGGTTCATGGGGCAGTGAAATGGCTATGTGGTGTAAGGCTTGTACTGGATGCCTAACTGCCTGTAGGTGATCGCCAGAACCTACTATGGATGGAGAGAAATAATTTCTGAAAGTTGTCCTTTAACTACCACAGTACTCTACTCCATGTAACTTGTACACTCACAGAACAATAAATACAATGTATTAAAAAAATGGGTGGGCTGGGAGAGAGGAGGTAGCAGAAACTACAGTTGGGATATAAAGAATAAAAATTAAAATAAAAATGCTAATAAATAAAAACAATAGGTTAAAGCAAGGCAGAAAATGGGATGCACAAACAGAACAGCTTAGAATGTGGCTGTAAGTCAGTAGCCACAAGAACTCAACAACAGAAGTATAGTTTCTTTTTTCTTAGTGTATCAGATTAACTTTCAAATCAGGGGTTCAAGAATCATGTAGGAGTTGGAGGAAAAAAGGGAATTTTAAACAATATGAAAAAATCCACAATTTTCATTAGTATTTACACTCTGTATTCATAAGAGTGGCACGGAGAAGGTGAAAATGGTAAAACTCCTGATCTATATATTGTAGCTTAGAAACTACACAAAAATATTTCTGATTCCTGTCCTTACTTTCTCGGACACTGATCTACATGGCAGCATATTTTATTTTTAGGCTAAAGTGATACTATTATCACTATTAGTATTTTACACAGAGTTTGGCTATATGACACAGGCTGGCTCAGAACTCACTATGTAGACAATGTTGGACCCACACTACTCATTCTTCTTTCTCAATCTCTTAAATGCTGGAATTTCAGGCTTGTTCCACCTAACTTGATGTAATATTATAAAACAATTTCAATATTCAATATTACACATTTTTACCATGTGATAATGTTTTATGCTACATATGGCAGACATACACGTTCCTCACATTTATCCTTCTTTCCTGTGTGTGTGTGTGTGTTCTAATATTTGAGCAAGCAAACACATAGATAAAAAATTCTTGAGTATCTGAACAGAATTCTTAAGGAAAAAATAAAACAAAATCATTCAGCTATTGAAGGTTAGACACCACTACCCTGGTGGACATCAATGACAATAATTGGGAAAGAAAAGCTTGTGTTTTGTCTGTTACCTACCATGATCGCACACATTATAGTTTAATTCTGAGTTCCTGTTTATCCTTTTTTTTTCTCTTAACAAACATTTATTGGTTTGTTTAGAAAATAGGAGCTAATCAGTTTATCTACAATCCATATGACATTTCCCTTTCTATGATCAGGACATATCTTTAACAAAAGTAGAATCATTCTAAAAGATGCTTGCTACATATGAGCTATGTTTTACAGGCTCTTACTATTTGTGTGTCAATCATAACACTCCTTGCTAAGAAAAACTTTATATAACATCTCTCAAATAAATATAATATTTAAGTTCGTGGGCTGATGTGGATACTAATTTGAAATACTTTAAGCAGATGTTGAGTGTAGTGAATTATGTTTGTATTACAACCAGAAAGGGATCATTTGCTCCAGGAAGAAGAGGAAGTCGCTTGATTTTTATGTCAGGGGTTGACTGCTGAAATTATTAGGCCAATTTCAGGATTGTATCTTTCATGGGGAGGGGAGGCACACTATTCACTAGTTGTTCCTTGTTGACAAGAGTCTATACCTGTCTTACACAAGTATACAAAAGCACGTGGATTTTGTTTTTTTCTTTTTTCTTTTTTTCCCTTTTGGTTTTTCAAGGAAGGATTTCTCTGTAGCTATGGAGCCTGTCCTGGAACTTGTGGACCAGGCTGGCCTCGAATTCACATAGATATGCCTGCTTCTGCCTCCTGAGTGCTAGGATTAAAGGTGTGCGCCACCATCTGCCGGCTAAAAGCACGTGTCTTACACACACACACACACACACACACACACACACACACACACACAATTTCTGCCATTGCACTTCAACTTAAATGAGAATACATCCCATTAAATCCTTTTAAAATTGAAAATACCTTAAACTGAGAATGTATTTTAGGTATTTCATCTATTAAACACTCCTTAGCTCAAAACTAAAGAAAAATATATGGTATAGTTTGTTACTATATCACTCGTGTGACTAGGAATTTTAGTTCTCTGCTGATGCCCAGTGTTGGGGAACATTATGCCACATATTGTTAACAGAGGACAGGATCAAAATTGAAATTTGAAGTATAATTTCTATTGAATGTATACTGTTTTTATATTATCTGATTTATAATGACTTGACTGTGATGATTTTAAAGTAAAAAAGTTTTAAAGCTGTTACAAATCAGGAACATCAATATAGGTAAACATATTATTTTTCACAATGGAAATGAATTAATTTAGTCAGCAAAAGATAGACAATCACCCAGCATTTATTAAATGGATTTTAATATAAAATAAAGAAGTTCACAAACCACTGAGTGGTCCCTCATCAACGTAATCTAATTGCCCAAAGGACATATGAAGGCCTATTGGATAAATGACAGAAGATTCAATAGAGGATTTGTTAGCCTTCATGTTCAGTGTAGGCAGGGCTAATGGTTAGCAGAGAACTTAATAGCCATTCCACTTTTCACAGTGATATGATTCAGTTCTCAGAGCTATTCATGGTTAGAACTGGAAATTAAGAGTTTTTGAAGCAACAAGATCCTATTTCACTCTTAGTATACATGTGTGACTCTTATCACAGTTAATAACAGAATTCCTGCATGACTAGGGAAAAAAATCTCCATGTGAAATAATGCTGACCCAATTAGAAAAGGCTTCTAAAGCAATAAACTGACAAGGCTCAACGAGACAAAATCCCATAATATTAAAAAAATCATATTAGAAAGATTCTAAGAAGAAGAACAGAAGGCCAGTGTCCCTGGGGGAGAAGATAGATTTGATGAGGTCATTATATTTTTTTCAAATACGTTGTAATTAAAAACCAAATAAAATCAAAACCTACTTACCTACTTATGAAGATTACATACTACATATAAATGAAATACCAAAGGATTTATCTTTTTAACCAAAAAAAAGTCTTCTTACAGGAGACCAAACAAATCCCATTAATTTTATTACTGAGATTTCTCCAATTTGACCAAGTAAAGCATTTCTCATCTAAATTGTACTTATTAGATCAGGGGCAATCCCAAACAATAAAACAACAACAAAAAAAGCAGACCAACATCTCTAATTTATGGTAAACCTTGATGATATTAATATAATAATGTTAT
Organism: Alexandromys fortis; assembly: GCF_014885135.2. Lineage (NCBI taxonomy): Eukaryota > Metazoa > Chordata > Mammalia > Rodentia > Cricetidae > Alexandromys > Alexandromys fortis. Next base: position 3,241,359 of record NW_026068143.1, on the reverse strand, counting down.
AGTATATTCAGACTTAATGATATTAATATAACAATTTAGCTACATTCAATGAATAAGTTTCTTAATCTTGAGTACATGTGAAAGTAGAAGCATACTTAAGAGACTATGAGTCGTATGAAAAGGAAAAAACTGGGAAGAAGCAGACCATGGTGGTTTGAATGAGATTGGCCATATACGTGAAGGATTGGTTCAAGTTGGTAGAATTGTTTGGGAATGATTAACAGGTGGTATGGCTCTGTAGTGATATTTTGTCTGTATAAATAAAGAGCTTGTCTGATGAACAGAGAGTAAAACAGCCGCAATGATCACCCATACAAACCAAGCAGTGGTAGCACACAGTTTTAATTCCAGTAGCCACACTAGTTTTGCCATTGAAACTAGGTGTTAGTGGTGCACACCTTTAATCCCAGGACTAGAGAAAAATATAAGATGGTAGAAGACAGGTTTCAGGCCCTGTCTCATTCTGAGGATTCCTGGAGGCAGGATAACCATTTTTGGCCTGAGGTAGAGGTAAGAGTCAGTGTTTGGCTGGTTTGCTTTTCTGGTCTTCAGGTAGAACCCCAATATCTGTCTCTGGTTTTTATTAATCCTGCTACATTTGTCACTATGTTAATGTTGAAAGCTTCCTTTTTAATTAGAAAAGGGGAGAAGATGTGTAATATTCTTGTATAAATTTGTTGCTTTTGTTGGCAGACAAATAAAAGTTCTGGCTAATGGCCTAGCATAGTAAAGTCAGGCAGAAAGTCTGAACAGAGATATATAGAGTAGGAAGGGCCAGAGGGATACCATGAAACTGCAGAAGAAGAAAGATGCAAGAATATTAACAATAAGCCACTGCTTCATGGCTCAATATAGATTAATAAAATGGGTTAAATAAAGATGTAAGCGCTAGTTAGGAATACGCCTGAGCCACTGGCCAAACAATGTTGCAATTAACATAGTTTCTTCGTTATTATTTGGGTTCGGGCAGTCAAGAAACAAAAGTGCAGACTCCATCTATAAATGGCCCCCAAACATTTGGCAAGAATTTTCACATAAAGCCCGGGGAAGCTTTTTTAATAAAAAAAGGATTCTAGAAGTGCAAGAACAGAGTCAAGCACCGCTTCTTGATAACTGACTTTTCTTCAGTAAGCTGTTTCCTGGTGATAAGCAGAGGCATGGTGCCTTTAAGAGAGGCTTCCTGACTCAGTATTAGCGAAACCAAACACTTAAATGCTATTTATGAGCAGCTGGCATCAGGCTTATTGGTAGTGGCACGGATCTAGAGGATCCACAGAGTTGTCTTATTGACAATAAATGTGGCTCCTGCCAGTACCTCCTCCATGAAGCTAGACTCTCAAAAACCAAACAACAGGGTGGAGCCAGCCACCTAATTCACAGGTAGAATCCTACACATATTGTTTAACAGAAGAAAATCCATGTGGTAAGAACAATCTATGATGTTCACCTCATTTTATTTTAGCAATAGTTCCAATAAAACAGTTCTGAAGAAAACAGTTATTTTACCAGAGACTATTTCTGTAATGCAAGCAATTATTCTCAGGGAAAGATCTAAAAGCAAGATCTAAAACTAAATCATGTGAGTTTTCCTAGCTTCCTAACAAGACTTCCATCTTTTATAATCATCAATTGAAAAAAAAATACAAACAACTAAAACCCCTATTATAGAAGGCCACAAGGTTAATTTTTATGGATTTTGTGTAGAGAAGAAAAAGTAAGAACTCAGTTAAGGCCAAATAAAAATAACAGAATAAAAAAATAGATATCTAAACTAGAAAAACTGAAAATCTGGCATCCATATCAATGCAGCTGATGACATAAGGAAACATACAAACCAAAGGCTCTTCACATCTTTTTCTTAAATAATCTACAAAATGGAGACTCAAAAGCACAAGCTACTATAACTAAAATGTCCCACAAAACATTAAAGTGATATATTTCCCTTGATCTTTGAATAACTATCTCACTGCTCACTGAGATTCCGACAGTTTTGAACATATAATCCTTATAATAATGATATTCCAGAGTGTTGATTCAAATGGCATTTTAGATGGTGAAAGGATTTTTCATGCAGAAGACAAAATAATGAAGATTATACCTTGTTATTCTTAACAATATTAATAATGGACTGCAATAACAGAGCTATTTTTTAATCCCACTGAAAGTAAGAATTGCAAGATGCTATTAAAAACATGTTGGAATGGCTCCATGCTTTCTTCTCTTCTGTTTCCACACAAAGAAACTGACGCATAACTAGATCATATATCCCTTTTATTCATGGTAAATGTTACTATTGTTTTATTTTAAGCTATATTTTCCGTTTATATTAAAGTACTATGGCTTAACCCATACTAGTGAGTTATGAGAGTGTAACAAGCGAGATATCATTAACTCTATAAGCAACAATGAACAACATATGGTGACATTACTGACTTACAAAAAAAAAACTGTGAAACAGCATTCTAATATGCTATGCAATGACTCACAGAAAAGGAATATTAACAGAGTTCTACAGATTCTGTAATGGTATATGCCAGAGATTGGAAGGCACAGGGAGTAAAATATTGATAGTACACTGTGGGACTGTTAAAGTGGATGAATTAGTCCAGAAGAATCAATTGTCACCTGATGATCCTAAACTATCAAGAAAATATCTAAAAATTGTTCTTAGTGGTCTTCACAACATTGCATAAGCCCAAAACTTTGTTGTTTTATTTTGTTTTGTTTTGTTTTTGAAGACAGGATTTATCTTTGTAATAGTCCTGGCTGTCCTGGAACTCACTTTGTGGACCAGGCTGGCCTTGAACTCACTTAGATCCACCTACCTCTGCCTCCAGAGTGCTGGGACTAAAGGCATGAGCCACCATTGCCTGGCTTCATAATCCCAAGTCTTAATGGTTGTATGAAAAATACTTTCTATTGGTTTAACAGAAGGAGTCACCTTTATCTCTATTTCCCACATTTATCAACCTAGGACTATATCCTGTCCTTGATTCTACAATCAAAAGTATAAGTACAGTTACTAAAAGTCATATTGTTTTGTGAAACAACCACTTCATTAGGTAAGATAAATAACTACGAGAGTATATATTTTAACAAAATGGATACCCATACACTTAGCTCGTTTGCAATATTTTACAAGTGGGTGTTGTAGACATCAGCAGGAATGATCTGTTTGTAGAATTATGGTGAAATGACATTAAAATAATATAAGGTCACACCACATACTGTCTACTTGTACATTCATACTTCTTGTTGATTTACTTTATGTGAGATTTTAATCTCTCTATCCCAGGGGCCTATTTTAGCAAAAACAGTATTTCAATTTGTCAAAGACAAAGTGTGCTGTGCATTGATTTCCCTGTCATGTCCATTTCCTTTGCCAAGAGGGACAGAACAAAATTTTAAGATACGAGTGCTTCATAACAAGTCTAGCCCAAAGTAGCTCGTGGCCTCATCAGAGTTTAATGAGACATTCGATCTAAGAAATAAATTAAATGACATTTTGGGATCATGCTTAATGAAGCGGGTTTCTATAGAAACTCTGCATTGCAATAGTGCTCTTATAATCTGTGGAGAATAGGGCAGGAGAATGTCATCAATCATTTGGGACAAAATGGCACTCTGTGGAATAGAAATTGTTGAACCTCACTAGCTCCTGGTCTCAATCATGCCCCAGAACTAGTTTCTTGTTATGTTAGTGCCATAAAAGAGTCTCCACATGCTTATGTTAATTCCATAAGTCAGTGTCTCATCATTGATACAAGCCTTGTGAAAAAACATAGTGTTTGTGACATTGTAGAGTGAACAAAAGCAAGGAAAATATAATTTTGGAAAAATAAAGTAGGAATTAAGTTTAAGAAAAAATTTTCCTATAAGAGAAATTAAAAACTTCTATTAAAATTGTTAAAAGGACAGTAATAAATGGTCCTAATAACCAAAACAGTGAGCATAAAACAACTCTTATAGACCTCTAAACTTAATTAGCAAATATGAAATCAAATCTATAATTATGTCACTGAATAATTAAAGTACATTCTTCTTTTCAAATACAAGTATTTCAAAAACAGTTACACTTCGTTACAAGGGTTTTTGATAATCGCAATCCTCTAATTAAAATAAACAAAATGAGAAAACATTTATTATAAACAATTCATATAAATAAAGAGTAAAAAAAGGATCTCAATCAGAAAATGGATAGAGGACATAAGGTGATGATTTTTCAAATGAACTAAGTTAATTAGAAGGTAAAATACAGTAAAATGCTTCTCACTAATATTAACAAGTTTCAGCTACAATGAAAATGAGATTGTTCATTTATTGACACATATTTTGTTGTCTACGTGAATAACAGAACTTTCTGTTTGAGTTTATGTGTTCACTTTATGGCCAGCAATGTTTGAAAGCCTGAGTAACTTAAACAAAACAGATCAAAGTAATGTTTGTGGGGCTTTTTTGAAACTCATGCTTCATTTTTGAAGATTGTGTATATGGATGAAATCTTTCTGGAAAACGTGTTTGAATTCTAAAACAGAATTTTTTCCATCTATTCCTCCCCGCAAATAAACAGTTTCATAAAATACATTTTTTCCATTAAATTTCTTTAGAAGTTTTGTTGATCATTCTGTTTTGTAAAAAGTAGCTGACAAGAGAAAAGCAACTCATATCTAAGAGTAGCTAATGCAATAGTTAGTTCTAACCTAACCTTAAAACAGACTATGACCAATTAAAGAAATAAAACTATTCCGAAGTGAAATTTATTCTTTTTATTGATTTTATTGAGCTATACATTTTATCTGCTCCCTCCTTCCTCACTCCTCCCCTTCAACCCATGAAATTTATTCTTACAATCAAAATTGCAGAACAGGTTGATTCCTCATGAGAAAATCTGCCTTTAGGCTGGTAAATATATAATCATGGGGTTAAAGTGTTTTGTATGTTGTTTCTGAATTCAACAACAACAAAAATATATGCTTATCACATAGGACAATTTTGGTTAAAAGAATCAGTTTTCGATGAATGCGTGGCAGATACAATGAATACTGACACGGAAACATACTAGAACCCTTTCATTTACACGATAATTCACTTTTTGGCACAAATCTCTTTTTTTGCCAATAAAAAAGTATTTATATAGGAAAACTACCAATATATATATATATAGCTTAGTAGCCCTAAGATATAACTAGTAAATATTACTTATTTTTGTATATTAGTGAGATATGGGATAGAAGATAAGAAATAAGAAGATTTCAGGTTTATTTATGAGGAACTTTGTAGTCAAACTTTGACTCTGACAATTCCTGCCTTCACTATTCTGCATGTATTATGTAATTCCTTGGTGCCTCAGTATGTTTGCTCATAAGATGGGCTAATAATGGCTCTTATACCCTAAGGTTGTTAGAAGTTTAAATAAATCAGTCTATAAAAGTGATTACAACAGAGTGTAGCAAGCTGTGAATTCAAGAAATGAGAGCTGTTCGCGCAAGTAGCAGCAGCACTTATTATGAGTATTGTTACAACATTCCTATAAATATTTTTAATAAATGCCCACAAATCTTTTATGAATGAGGTTTTAACCTACTTTATTTTATTACTATGATTAAAATTCTAAAACATTTCAGTTGAACATTGTTGTATTGTATTTATGCAATAAGAATGATGAAATTTTTACACACTGATTAAGTATTATCATTCTAATTAACTAAATGGGCAAGTATTCAATTTAGCCATTAATTTTGACAAAAATACTAATAAAGACACTGCTAGAATATTGAAGGACTGGTTAGGAGCAGTGCTTAAAATTTATTAAGATAATAGTAGACTTCATTAATGGTCTAAGACATTGTTCATGAAAAACATTAGGAAAGAATAGAGAGATAAGATTAAGAGCTAACTACAATATATGTAGATTATATTGAGAGGAATACCTATAGGCAAAAATATAGTGGACATTTTGAAAAAAATAGGCAAGCTACCCCTACTACAAACACTGATATAAAGTCAGAGGGCATGATAATAATTCTATCAACTACTCTCATTCCTGGAAAGGATGTCTTATATTCTTGAGTGGTCTTAGCCCATAGCATCTTAAAAGCATTACCTGTCCTTTGACAGGATAATCTCATTTTGATATTTTTATCAAATGTAATACCCCATAGTTACTAATTTTATATAGATTTTCATCATAATGTGAGCAGACCTTTAAAAGGGTCAAATGTTGAATCTGTATGTTTAAACATCACTCATCATTTGAGTAGATATTAAGATTTATATATATATATAATAAACAGTCCATTTAATAAAATGAATTATATGACTTTACACAGTTTATTTCAGATATGAGTGGAGTATTTTAATGTATGTGTCTCTAATAGACTTTATAGCACAGGTATCTCTTTTCTTTAGTAAATTTCCTGAGTATGAAATAGGATTCTAAGGATGCCATCCTAAAGCCAGTCCAATATCTTAAATAGGGTGTTATTTATAGAAATAACCTGTAATATGCAAAGTTAAGAAATGATCATAAAGAATTATATATTTTAATTATATTTGATGTTCTTTAAGTAAAAAAAAAAATGGATTGGACTGGAGAAATAGCTCAGCAGTGAAGAGCACTACCCGCTCTTTCAAAGAGTTCTGGTTTGATTCCCAGCACCCACAAGGCAAATCATAACCATTGTAACTCCAGTTTTGGAGGGTACAAAGCCCTCTTCTGGCCTCTGAGGGCACCAGGTACACATCTAGCACACAGACACACATTCAGGCAAAACATAAATACACAGAAAATTTTAAAAATTGAAAAAAAAAAACATATTCCACACATTTGGATGTCCTCATGGCTGATGAAGTTTTCAGATAATTCAATAATGTGAAAATAAATGTACAGTCCATAGACAGACATTAACATGAGAGCATTAAGTTGTAATAGGCATTATCTCAATAAAGAGTAAAGGGACATGCTGAACAGAGGAACTATCCCTCAACCAAACTGTCTATAAATGCTTGTTGAGGGACTTATATACATAGAAAAATGTACACCCACACATAGACACACATGATGTGTGTGTGTGTGTATGCATGTGTGTCTATTGCTCACACAAATAAAATAAAAGTAACTTAAATTAGATTCCATGATAAAGCAATGGTTATTTTTCTAAGAAATCCTCATTCACCAAGACTTATGTATGTGTTTTGAAAATGAATAAACTCTTGTAAAAATACCAATAACAAGAATGGCAGTTGCCAGGCATGGTGGTGCAAACCTTTAATTCCAGCACTTGGGAGGCAGAGGCAGCCTGATTTCTGTGAGTTCGAGACCAGCCTGATTAACAGAGCAGAGTTGCAGGACAGCCAGAACTGTTACACAGAGAAACCCAGATTTTCTGGCAAGCAATTTTCAGGAATTAATTATCAAGCCTTATAACAAGTTAAGAATTGTTATCTCATTTATAGAAGAAATACTGAGGCACTACGGAGCTAAGATGAATAGCAGTGTATATGTGTGTACATTCTATGACTGTAGAAAGTTCTATCAAGCATAAGCATATTTATCCTTAATATTATATATGATCATTATTTAGGTTGAGGGCGGCTTCATATTTTTACAGAGAACATAAAGTAGTATAAGAGACCAACTCAATACTGACTTCAGTCTGAAACATGTCTTAAACTTATACATTATTTTTACCACAATCACCTCTCCTACTCTCCCAAGACATCTAATCTTGTTAATGTTTCTACACCCACTCCTCATCTTCCTTCAAAGTTGGCCACAACTCTCACACCACTCTAAAATGTGCTTCTCTTTCTTAACAGACTATAACGTTGTTAATGTAGGAGGGGATTGATGAACCATTGGGAATGGACATAGTAAATGACTGGAAATCACTGTATTTTGACAATAATGTAGTATCACATTGCTCATAGTATATAGGTAAATTTCAGTATATTTGAGTAAATACATCAGGTACTGTCTTTCCTGTAATCAGCATCACATTGACCAAAAAATTAAGCAGCAGGAGTGGACTACTAGTTAAAAAAACATTCAGAATTCTATCACATAAAAGATTGAAACATGTATTTATGGGGTTCTGATATTTTCCTAAGCTCATAGTGATATTTTAAGTATGGAAAACTTTTATAAGTGTGACTACAAATATACTAAGCACAAATTAAAATATAGCCATGTCTACATATGTATCCAAATTTAATAAGTTTTACTTTAATTCATTTCAAACATTCTTATGAAAAAGATTTTGTAAGCTAAGATATCAGCTTAAAGGGATATATTAAAACATAATATTCTACATGTATAAGTATATATGTATGTGTATTCATATATACATATATGCAGATAAAGAAGTTTATATATATATTTTTTTCATTGATTGGAGCTGGTACATTTTAAATAAAATGTAGACTTTTTAGGTTTCTTTCCCAACATTCTAGAGTCACTCAATGTAGTCATTCATTTTTTAACTGTATGTTGGGCTTCTTAACATTCATGACACATGCACCAGAACCATTCATTCTTCCTGTCTTTTGAAAGAAACAAATGGCTTCTAGCTGACTCTCATGAATCTGACAGTCTTTCTTTCTGAGCCCCATAAAACTGTCTAAGTGATACAAACTTCAGAATATTGACTAGCTAATTTTCTACATTTATTCAACTGTAAACACACAGCTTTGGGGAATAGAGAAAATCTGGTCATATGACATTAGCCAATAGTCCAGCCTGTGACCCCCAACTTGGATGTAGTAAAGAAAATCATGACATGAGGGACCTGTATTTTTTAAACTTAAACATGAGCAAGAAAAACATAGGCAGTGATAATTATATTGATGGCCTTAATTCTGTAACAATACATATGAATATTTGCATCTACACTTAAAGTACTGATAGAGCTTTTTTTTGATGACAGAATTCTCTTTGAATAAAGTAGGTTAACTACATTTCCTGTGCACGGAATCAATTGGTAGGTGCACGAAGGAAGTTCACACAAAAAGTTATACTCTGTCCTTATATGAGATGCATAATCATTCAACTTTATCTACATCTTAGATCATTCCAATTAGAAATACTTTTTTTTTCTTTTTCTTTTTTTTTTTTATTGAGAATAAGAAAAAAAAGTTTCCGCCTCCTCCCAGCCTCCCATTTCCCTCCCCCCCCCCCCTCTCTTCTCCCCCTCCCCCCTCTCTTCTCCCCCTCCCCCCACTCCTCTCCCCCCCCCTCTCCTATCCAAAGAGCAGTCATGGTTCCCTGCCCTGTGGAAAGTCCAAGGTCCTCCCCCCTACGTCCATGTCTAGGAAGGTGAACGTCCAAACTGGCTAGGCTCCCACCAAGCCAAAACATGAAGTAGGATCAAAACCCAGTGGCATTGACCTTGGCTTCTCATCAGTCCTCATTGTTCGAACGAGGCATACATGTAAACAAAGTACATGCATTTGTTGAGTTAGAAAGAATAATTGAGGAAATACATTTTAAAAGTGTAATTGGAGAAGGAGAATTACATGGAAGGCTTCTTATTTGGCAAATACCTACCTGCTTTTCTTTTGCTTTATATTTTAACTCTATGTCCTCTCATGTATTACATGAAAAATGCTTACCTAATTCACAAGCAGTACACAAGATTATATTTACAATGTGATGTTATCTGAGTCACTTGGATGTTGATATATAGAAAATACAGACATACAGAAAGAAACCTTAAATTATAAAATATACATTTTAACTGTCATGTACACTATATACCCTGAAGAACTTCTATCTTCCTAATTAATACACCGACTTGCCTTATAATAAAACAATGAAAAATAGAATTAATTTATTATCATTAGTGGAATAGTTCAATATTTTCAAAAACAAAAATCTTCACTATGCACTAGCCTCACATCTGTCGTTTTAAAAATAATTAAAATTTTAAGTAACTACATTAGACTCTTACTCTCATTTAAAGGTCATGTATTATCAAGACTTCAATTGGATGTCTGAGGGCATTGTGATGATGTAGATATTATGTTTCTAAGGCTAGTTGAATAAAGGCGATTCAATAATGCTACAGATGGTCATTAAAAGTCAGGAAGTGACAGGCAGATAGAAAAACCACTAAAAGAGTCATTGGTGAGTAACATATAGTATGGATATGCTGGACAGATTCATATACTAGGCAGGTTGCAGTAAGATGATGTGATATTTCATGAAACTACTCAGAATATAATGAACTTTAAAACTTAGGAATTGCTATTTCTGAAATTTTCTATTAAATAATTTCAGGAGATATTTGACCTCAGGTAAGAGAAACCAAGAAAAGCAAATCAAGGATAAGGGATGACTGCTTTATCCTGTAATATCTAGCCCAATTTCTACATCTTAATCTTGAAACATATTGATGGCAGATGTTAGAGTGAACATGTTATCTCTTCTTCCTGTAAAAATTTTCAGTACTAGCTCATAATTGAAGCATTTCAGGTTATTTCTTTCTTGATATTTCTACCACTTCTCTGTTTATTAACATTTCATGACAAATCCCTTTTTATTGGTTTTTGTGAATTTCATACCACTAGAACCATATTTTCTTTCAGTTAGCATCTGATGATAACCTAATGCCTACAATCTCCTGATATATCCTGCTTGGCTTTAGAACAGATACAATAGCAGTTACATAGAACTGAATGAAGGCAAGCAAAGTTCTTTTTTTTCCTTGTGCTGTAATATAACAAAACTGCAGAAATAAACACAAACAAACTTTTCTAGGTTTATGACTAAAATTCCAAATTTGAGTTCTTCTTTGAGTTCAATTTTGTAATACTATAAGAATTTGTCCTTACATGTTTTAGGTGACTAACATTTTTGAAGATAAGTTGAATTTTTTCATATTTTGTGTACTATATTTAAAAACTGAATGTTGTTAGAGGTTTAGTCATAAAGAGCTTCATTTTGTTGCCAAGTCAATGAATCATATCAAACAACTAATTGCTGTTTATTTACACATGCCATCTTTGTAGATAAAGAAATACCACTATGTCTGAATACAAAATCATATTGGAGATTGTTCCATACATGTCAGAATCTTTTGATACAATAGAATATATTTGTTTCCTTTCTGTTTTATTCATACAAAATAATATTTGAAAAGAATATATATCAGGGCTGGGCATGTTGGCTCACGTCTTTAATCCCAGTGCTTTCAGAGGAGAAAGTAACAGACTGATCTCTGAGAGTTCAAGGTGACCTCCATAGCAGCCAGGGCTACATACTGAGATCTGGTCTCAAATGATGCAACATTAAGCTAGGCAAGCCCACATAATGCTTTGAGTTTCATATTTTGCATGTTAAAGCACCAGCATAGTATGCTGATGCTGATTACCATTTAGTAGAAATCTATCTACTTTTAATTATGTTGCATGTTACCATTTAAATTAGTTAATGACAGTTTCTAAATATAACTTTAGGAGCAATGATAAACTTAAATAATACTTTAATATTTAATTAGCAATCTACTGTGGCACCTGTAAA
>NW_026068143.1:3175426-3229808 GCF_014885135.2 Alexandromys fortis | reverse complement strand
TCAAATATCTCACAAAGTAATTTGCTTTTATTTTGCTATTTTACTCTTTCAATTACAGAATCCATCTATTAAGAGGTATTTAACAAAATTTGTCATTTTTTTTGTTTTTCTTAAACTTCCACGTTTGAGTAAGTCTAACCTTACTCCAATATTAGACAACAGTTACCTGTTTCATTTGCTTTTTTTTCTAACTTCTGTATTTTGAATCAAAATGGAATTCATTACAGTATATATGGTGTGAAAATGGGACATAACCTCCCATTCAAATTATTTCAAAGTAAGTGGTTAAATAATCTAGCCTCAAAGAAGGAGTTTATATAGAGTCCAGGATGAAATTTTGATAGATATAAAATAAAACCTAGTTTTCCAAGTCTGAATATGGTTTCTTTCTCTTACTGACATAATTAATATGCCCTTGTATCATGTTAAGCTATAAAATGGGTCATTTAATCACACTTAATTGAATTTATGATTTTATACTTAATTCAGATTTAAATCCTGTAACAATACTATTTATTCTATTCTCTCCCATCTCATTACAGTGTTTGAGGTAGCTTATACTACTTAGCAGGTGGAAACACTTATTAATTCGACAACTTGAAAATATTCTAGGAAGTTAAAATTCAAATGAAGTACTAAACATGGTATCATTATTAGGCAGGGAAGAGAAAACACAATTTAAGAAATAACATGCATTGATAGGCATCAGCATGAAGCTAGGAAATGAAACATAAGTAAGACCTCAGGTTATAAGTTCTCACCTTGATACTTGCAAGTTTATTAATTGTGCATATTTAGTTTTAATATGTAAGATATTGAGGTAGAGTTGCTATAGTTACATCATCTAAAATGGCTTAAAAAAAAACAAAAATGCCTTCAATGTTACTGGGAATATAAAGTGTGACAATGTGTGAAAAGGTATGCTAAAAACAATATAGAAACTAATGTTTGTTATATAATGCATTATATAAGTATAAAAATTGCACGAAAAACATGAAATCCAGGAATTAGAACCATCATACATGGATCTACATTTTCTGTTTGCTTGGTACACTAGTATTAGAGGAGAAAACAAACTTAGGAGGCAGTTCCTTGGGTCAGATGATAATTTGTCATGATGTTAAAATACTGTTTGATAGGTAAAACAGTAAAATAAATGAATGTTACTGGTAATTAAATGCATTATACTAGTACCCATTCTATCCAACTTGTCATCATAATCTTCACCAGAAAATGAAAGAACTTCCTAGCACCAGGAGGCTGCCAAATAGAATGCAATCAGTGGCTTTATTAAATGACGCCATTGAGGAGATTACTCAGGCATAGTGCAAAGGAAAAGAAAAGGCTTTAATTTTTTGAACAGACAAATGTACCTTTATTTCAGTTTAATAAAATAAGAGAAAAATAAATAATTAAAAGGTACTTGACAAACTAATTTAACTGCATAATGAGGGTAATCAAAGGCAGAATTTTGGAATATCAAAATGTAGGAAGTGTGAATTTAATGCAAAAAAGAAAAATTGACGAAGCTAAGGTTAACTTAAAAATACAAATGCAATATTTAGGAAAAATATCACAATTTTTCGTCTTTATTCAAAGCTCTGGACCAGAAATATGAATGATGAAGTTTCAATTTGATGACTGATGATTTATCTGCCTTGAATCTTTGATCACTTTTTTTTTTACTTCCCTATGCTTTAATTTTCTCAGCCATTTAATATGACATTAAGCTGGGCTACTTGTTTCAAGATTTCAGAATTAAAAAAAAAACTGTAAATTAAATGAAAAATGAACATGGGTCCCCAATTTTCTACACAATCAAATTGGGATAAAGTATTTCAGAAGAAAATAACTATTCCCATCATCATTATCATACTAAAGGAGGATATCTTATAACAAAACTGTAATCTCAGAATAAAGAAACCATAATTTAAATTTGCTTTATTTCTAAGTTTATTTAGCCTACATTTCTTGTATGAATTTTCCAGGCTTGCCTTTAATTACTGACTAATGAACACTTTACATAGTGATACTGGATCCTGACTCATGTTTTAGAACATTTTTAGGACCTTCTACATTTCCAGATCTAGGGATCAACTTTTCTTTTATGCACTCTAGCTTATTAACTAAAATATCAGTACAGAGCATGAATTCAGACATACATGTTTAGCATTAGTGCTTGAAAGAAAGAATACTTCTTTCTCTGTGACTACTTGCATATTAGTTTTTTTGTGAGATGATTATTGTACAATCTTTTCATAATTTCAGCACTGATGAGGAGAACATCAAAACTCCTTATGGTATCTCCAATAACTTTCTTCTCATTTCTCCTCTTTCAGTAATATCATTGGAAACTTATATTCTATTACTGAAAAGATGAAAGGTCTAGACCATAGAAGATTTATTAATTCCACATACAGCAAAGCACTTAGTGTATAATAATAAGCCAAAGATAAACATAGTTTTCAGCATCATTTTGTATTGCTGAAATAGGGTTACCTTCCTATTCTATACTATTTAATCCTGTTTCCTAGTGACATGCAAAAGACTTTAACAGAATCTATCCTACTCAGATTTAAAAAAAAAAAACAGTATCCTAATTGTTCGAAGGAGAATGTCTAATACTCATGTAGTTTAGTTTTATTTTATGCATGGTTATGCAGGTCCACAGAGGATAAAAAGACTACCACAGATTGAATGGGTGGGGGGGAGTAAGAAAACATTAGAGGCTAAACATCAAGAGTTTGCTTTCTGCTTCCAAATAATGGAGGTCAGGTGAGAACTGCCACAAATATATTTTATAGAATCCAGCTCACTCATAAGCCAGTGTCCTTAATTTCCACACTCTTGCTTGTGGAGCATTACAGGTATGTAGTTCTGGTATGACTTATCTTTCTGATGCAGTATGTATGTGTGCATATATATATGTGTGTGTATATATGCATATGCACACGCCTATTAATGTTATTAAATATTATACAACATGAAGTGTACATTCCACAGGTTTTATCTTAAAGAATACATGTTTTTCAATGCCTAACACTTGATTCAAATAAAGGGCAGCTGAGAGAAAAAACTCCAAAACTTTATGATCCTTATCCAATTAGGATCATGCCAATTCCTTGGCTCAGAAAAGTATACATATACTATGCTGATTACCTACACCACTCTAACTAAAAACTTTATATAAGTGATGGGCATTCTGAGGGTAGAAGCAATGCACAGACTTAAACAATGAGGGGTAGAAATACCATGAATGTGCAGCAAATTTGGTGAAAAGCAGAAGATAGCAAGGGAGTGAGTGACTAGAAACCAAAGAATTAATTTCTAGGTCTGTTTCTGATAGTTCTTTGTTGTGTGTGAGCACTAGAAGTTTTCTATTGAGCCTAAATATCCAGGCACATTGCACACAACTTAACAAGTTACAGAAAAGTCTCCAGAGTTTGAGTAGGCAGCCGTACTGCACACACGTTGACAATGTACGCCTCTGCTCTTGCTCTAAGAACTCTGCAATCATCTCTCTAAGGCCTTGTCCTACAGAGGCAGATAACTTGCACAAAATGCTAGATTTAAAGGTTACATGGTCTCACAATAAATTCTACTAGATTTTGGTTTTCTTTGTCTTTTCAGGTAGGCATAGAAAATTTTTTAACCTATTTTTTCTTCATCTACTTAAGGTTATTAGCCATTTTGGACTGTCAATATTTAATGAACAAAATGATCTTATATGCAGTAATTGAAATAGATATTTTTCGTTATCATTTATAGTGTTCAATTTCATAGTACAAATGCTAAAATAAAACTAGAATGTCAAAAAGAAGGTTAATATGCTTTCTGAAATGATGACAGAAATTCTAACAATGTCCCAGATTTTAACATTATGCATTATATACCAGTACTGAACTTTTGCCAAGCAAACTATATTAAAAATGTAACAATTATGTTCCAATTATTTTGAGAACACCTGGTTTATAATTATTTACACATATTCTTTTTTTAATTTATTTATTTATTAAAGATTTCTGTCTCTTACCCACCGCCGCCTCCCCTTTCCCTCCCCCAACCAAGTCCCCCTCCCTCGTCAGCCCAAAGAGCAATCAGGGTTCCCTGCCCTGTGGGAAGTCCAAGGACCACCCACCTCCATCCAGGTCTAGTAAGGTGAGCATCCACGAAACTGCCTAGGCTCCCACGAAACCAATAGGTACAGTAGGATCAAACCCATTGCCATTGTTCTTGGGGGTCTCAGTAGTCCTCATTGTCCGCTATGTTCAGCAAGACCGGTTTTAACCCAGGATTTTTCAGACCCAGGCCAGCTGGCCTTGGTGAGTTCCCGATATGACATCCCCATTGTCTCAGTGTATGGGTGCACCCCTCGCGGTCCTGAGTTCCTTGCTTGTATTTACACATATTCTTGAGACACACTTGTGATATATATTCGTCCTTACTATCTACTGTATTCTACTTGTAGAAAACCTTGGGTCAGTCCCATTAAATGATTACCCTGAGTTCTTATATGGCCTTTTGTTAGCCAAACATTTCATTTGGCATACCCTTTACAACTGTCAGGAAAATATTTTCAATCTTAAACTTGTTCATAAACCTGAATTGTCTGCCAACTTTTCAATATTTTCTACATCTCCCAAATGTTTTGTGAGCCCGTTCCGCCTCATTTTCAGTTGCCTTGCCATAGTGAAGAAAAAAAAAAAACATGTCAACTCTTTGTGTATTATACACCTTTCTTAGTGAAAAATTAAAAATTAAAGCTATCCACCAACACTCTGTCCACACATACCCAGAGATACACAGGGAATTCAAAATTGGATTACTAGAGAATGTAAATGATGGTAGCAATCTCAAAGCAAAAAATTTTAAATACAAAACTTATAAACATAGATAATGATTTCCATGTTACATGATGAGGCATAAATGTGCTTCTATTACCATAATAAAATGTTTTGAAATTATTTTTAAAGTATGCACATATGATTGTAATTAAAATGCTCTGTAGCATTGTAAATCCAAAGTAATTTAGAGAATAACCTTCATTGCTTTTACTGGAAAGCTAACATCTGTCTGTTATTAAAGTTATGCAGAGCAAAGAACTCAATTAATTTTATTCCAGTGCTGGCTAAACTATGTACTCATTATTGAAGATTCTGATGTTAAAATCAATTACAATAGTAAAACAAACTTCCCGTAATTTTTCTACAACTTAGTTTATGTAATTCCCCTTCCACTTTCATCCACAGAACTAATATTTAAACAGGAGGATACAAAAAATGAAACTCTAGGTTTCTTACTTACACAATTATTCAGATCAAAGAAAGTAGACCATTGCTTCTGCTGCTGCTCATGTTATGCAAGCTCTTCCAATCCACACCTAATTTGCTCTCTGGCCACTGCAGAAGTCTCTAATAACCATGTTATCACCCAGTTTGATGCCCTGGTAGAAGTTTATACTATTCAACTTGATTGTGGAAGTTGATGGCCTTGTTTAACTCCCCAATGTCTTCTAAAAAGACATCCCCCCCCCAAAAAAAGAATCCCTTCCTAGACTACTAAAACACCTGTCTTCTTTATTCTTTTCTTTTGTTAAGACTGACTTTGCAAATTCTTTTCAACCACAACCTAGATGTAGGTATTATTCTCATTACACTATCCTGAGTGAGGTAAGCCAGACCCAAAAAGAGGAACATGGGATGTACTCACTCATATTTGGTTTCTAGCCATAAATAAAGGACATTGAGCCTATAATTCGGGTTCTTAGAGAAGCTAAATAAGAAGGAGAACCCAAAGAAAAACATATAGGCATCCTCCTGAATATTAACCTTCATCAGGCGATGAAAGGAGACAGAGACAGAGACCCACATTGGAGCACCGGACTGAAATCTCAAGGTCCAAATCAGGAGCAGAAGGAGAGAGAGCACGAACAAGGAACTCAGGACCGCGAGGGGTGCACCCACACACTGAGACAATGGGGATGTCATATCGGGAACTCACCAAGGCCAGCTGGCCTGGGTCTGAAAAAGCCTGGGTTAAAACCGGTCTTGCTGAACATAGCGGACAATGAGGACTACTGAGACCCCAAAAACAATGGCAATGGGTTTTTGATCCTACTGCACGTACTGGCTTTGTGGGAGCCTAGGCAGTTTGGATGCTCACCTTACTAGACCTGGATGGAGGTGGGTGGTCCTTGGACTTCCCACAGGGCAGGAAACCCTGATTGCTCTTTGGGCTGACGAGGGAGGGGGACTTGATTGGGGGAGGGGGAGGGAAAGGGGAGGCGGCGGTGGGGAAGAGACAGAAATCTTTAATTAATTAATTAATTAATTAAAAAATGAAAAAAAAATTAAGACGTAACAGGGATTATGCTAAGATTTGCTATTTTTTTCTGTGTATGCCTCTGTGTGTGTGTGTCTCTCTCTCTGTTTTTTTTTTTTCTGTGCATATTCATCTACTTTTTCTTACAAGGGTGAATTACATTTCTTGACAATAGAACTATACTTCTTTGCAGATAGCCATCATCATGCAAAAATGGATTACGTTTTCTTATTTCCTTTTTGTTGCTTTCCTTTTGTAATAGAGAATGTGAGTGTCTGGTTTTGGAAAAACAGATCTCTAATGTTCACATCAGCACTACAGCAAAAGTACTAGGTCTTACAACATGAATACATACGTTTGTTTGAAAATAAAAACAAAGTAAGTCTTTTTAGCTGATCACAGATCCAGCATTGGCTTCCTTTTTCTATAAAAGCTAAGAGCCTGTCAGAGATTAAACAGGAGGGGAAATTGTAAGAGATGAGAACAAGAGCAACACCATGGATAAGAGAATAAATTAGAGAAGGTTGATAAAACTACACCTATGTACTGTAAAAAAAAACCTTGAAATAATGAAACGATAAATAGATCTGAAAATTAAATGCAAATGCTGTTGAATGTTAGTTGATGACAACCCAGGAGGAGGTTTCTTCTCTAAGTCATATGGAATTTTCTTCTTATTGTCATTTTTAGCACATTGGTAACTAAGAAGCTGTTTGACAGAATACTTGGAAGTCTGCAAATGATTCAACACCCAAAGGGATTGCTAATATGCTTTCTGACAGAATCAGGATTTGAAATTTTGTAGCAGGTCGTCGTGGTAAACTTAAACAAAATTACACTTAATTAGAATAAACACAAATATTAGTTTTATTTCAAAAAGTGAATTACATTGGCCTAGAATTTGTTATGTTCTAATTTATGTACAGTTTCTGTTGAAAAATAAAACAAATAGAGATAAAGTTTTAGTTGACCACAGAGCCATAATGTACACCCACAAAGGTAAGATTAATAGAAAAAGTAAGATATTATAATTTGTCATGGATTATACAGAAGTGGAAATAAGAAAGAACAGGCAAATTTAGTGGCAATTCATTTGTATTTTAATAAATGCAGCTTTCCTGAAGATCAGAGAGTAAAACAGCCCCACTGGTCAGCCTTATAGACCATGTAATGGTAACAGACACCTTTAATCCCACACTAGTTTCCCATAGAAACCGGGTGGCGTGTGCCTTTAATCCCAGTGATGCACACCTTTAATCCTAGCCCTAGCGAGGATTATAAAATAAAAGGAGACAACCCTCATCCCCAGTCTCATTCTGAGATTCCTGGAGGCAGGGCTGCTATTTTCTGCCTGAGGTCAAGGTAAAAGCCAATGGCTGGCTGCTTTGCTTTTCTGGTCTTCAGGTTGAGCCCCACTTTCTATCTCTGAGCTTTTATTAAACATGCTTCAGGAGCAACCACCATTCTGGATGGGATAATCATTAAGGAAAGGTTGAGAAAAATTATATATATATATATATATATATGTGTGTGTGTGTGTGTGTGTGTGTGTGTGTGTGTGTGTGTGTATGTATTGTAAAGATATACCATGAAAATATGGACAAATTGGGAAAGCTCTTGGGAGAGCTTCAAATATTTGAATTACTATTATAAAGAAGTGGGGCATCTCAGATTCTGTATTGTCTCTAGCATGGACCTGACAACTTACAAGATGACAGATCTCATTATAGAAAGGGTGACATATTTTTAGTGAAAGGAGCTTAGGAACTTGTAAAGGAAAACTTCCACATTACCACTGCCCCATTATGAAAGGCGATTAAATTGGATGATCTTCTAAGGTCTCTTCCAACAAATAAAAGATTCCACATTTCTATGAAACAATCAGTAATCCAAGTCATGGAACAATCACCAATTCAATATTTCCTACCATTTTACATTCTCTTACTTATTCTAAATTTTAGTTTGGATGGTAGATAATCAAAATTCCCAACTGTCCTAGTATTATAAAATACAATTTGGAGTTCAATTAACAATCATAATTAATGAACTCACTGAGATACACGTTTGTATGTTTGCATATTTGTAACATAGCGAGTTGGATTTATGATTACAGTTTATGTCAGTTGAAGAGTAGAAGGAGAGAAAATATGACCAAGGAAATCAGGAACACGAGGGGATGATCCACCCACTGAGACAGTGTGCCTGAACTAATGGGAGCTCACCAAATCCAGCTGGACTGGGACTGAAGGTGCATGGGATCAAATTGAACAATCTGAATGATTCTGACAATTGGGGAAGACTGAGAAGACAATAATAATGGCACTGGGATTTGTCTGTATGGCATGTACTGGCCTTTTGGGATCCTGGTCTATTTGGATATACACCTTCCTAAGCCTGGATGGTGCAGGGAGGACCTTAGACTTCACACAGGGCAGGGTACCCTGCCCTCTCTTAGGACTGGAGGGGGAGGGGAAGAGGATGAGCAAGGAAGCAGAAGGGAAGCAGGGGGAGGGGAGGAAGTGGAAATTTTGATTCCTAGTATTAGTAAAGTAATAAAGAAAAGAGACTACTCATTTCCTCACGTGAAGCTAGGGAAGAAAATTCACATCAGTAGATTGAGCTAAAAAGCTATATGTTATACTATATAACCCCTTACCTCACTATATTATGATATGCATACAGACATATAATTGTGGACATATGTGTGTATATGTATAGTAAAGGAAGAAATACATGCATATATACATGAATGATATAACAATAAAGGTGAAGGAAAACAAGACAGAGTGAGGCAATGTCAAAGCCATTTGAAATAGAGCATGAAGTGCAAGATTAGCAAGCTATTGGCAGGTGTTCAGATGATAATTAACACTTGTTTGTCAACAAAAGGAAAAATTCAAAAAGAACAGAAAAATGAAAGAAAAACTCATGGCTTTAGTGACAAAAATTTCAATAGCAAAGTAGAAGCAGAAGGAAATACAACCATAGGGTTATAGAAATAGAATATAATACAACATTTTTTTTTAAATTTTCCTAAGAATCATGGTTCTTGTTGTTCATTAGTATTTGAAGATTAGTACATTCAGTTCTCTTACAGACAACCTAGAAAATACAAATAATATCCATTTTCTTTCTCCTTTTTTTCTTCTTCATGCAGTACATATTTATTTTAATGAGTACAAGGCTTTTTAAATGATAGTTGTAAAACAAAATAGTACCATTTGCATATCAGAGTAATCAGTACTACCAGCTTGAATTCTGTCCAGAACAGAAATGGTGGTAGAGAATGTGTCTCATGTTGATCAGTTCAAAATCTGAAACTACAGCTTTATAAGTCTGCAAAAAAAAAATGATTTAAAAAATGCTACTTGCATAAGATGCTAAAATGGAGGAAAGGCCTGCTTTAATAGCATGAAGTCAAGAATAAGCAAAGTTAGTTTTGCAGCCCACAGGAATTTGACTTTATCTTCTTATGACCTGGGACTTGATTAACTCCCTGCAATCTGATGATAGTATTTCCCGGTCTACTGAAAGTCTTCTGGTAGCTCCAGCAATGTGATCCAAGACAGTAACTCATATTTTCCTATTTGAATGACATATTTCCCAAAATTCTTTTCTTGATATTTTTTCCTATTTTTCCTTTCTTAGACTCTTTAATGTAATGATCTTTCAAATCTATCAACCTAATTATTACTTTTGTATGTACAGATTCAAAATTAGGTAATTATCATCATCTACCTCTTTCTTAAGGGAAACACCATAGGTTGTACTATCTAGCAGGTAATACTAGCTGTACTCTGTTTGATCTTCAAATCAGAGGAGTTAAATAATTTTTAATTGAACTAAGATACTTCCTCACAAGTTACTGCCACTCCTCTCCTTTTTATAAACAAACAGGAGAAAAATATAGATACATAGCAAGCAATTCAGGCACAGGACTATATTGTATCTTCTCTGTGTACCTAAAAAAGAATACTGCTAAATAATGCTCCCTAATGCCAGCTAAAATTATTCTACTTCCGGTTCTTCATGTTTGGGCAATTGCAATAAGAAAACGATTAGTTCCTACTACTTTAGTTTTTTTCTTCCATCTATTTTCTTCACATTTCTCAGATCACTCTTTTTAAAACAACTAATAATCTTCTAATACTTAAAATCATTGTCTCCCACCCAAACAATGATCATACAATGCACACACATTAAAGATCCTTACAATAATTTACTAGATGTATGGAAGAAAATAAACTGTATTAGAGCATACAGTAGGGTTTTAAATCTGTTTGTTTTTGTTACCACAACAGAATATAACATTTTTAACAATTGCTATTCAGGAGAAAATTATTTGTCATAGTTCTTGAGGCTGAGAAGTTCTGGAGGTCAAGATCAATGCAGTGATAGTTTATAGATATGATTGATGATTCTCTGTGCCTCCAAGATGGCACGATACTACTTTGTTTTCCAGCAGAATCACAGTGTCCACACATGATAGACAAGCAAAAGAGAAGGAACCAACTCTTTCGACAACTATTGTTGGGGCCTGAATCTTATCCATAAATAATCACTGTCATAACTTAATCACCTTATAATGATACCACATTTGAATACCGGCTTCACATTGTTAATAAAGTTTCTGCACAGTAAATTTTGGGAACAGTCAGAAAATAGCAGTGGTGAAACAAGGATAAATTGAAATAAAATCCTATCTCAAGTTCTGTGACATTTTTAAAGGATTGTCCTGCAATGCAGGGTTCATAGTAGTCTTTTAATATTAATAACAAACATTTATACCAATATAATATTTCCCACATCTTAAAACGTAACAATCACCCAATCATACTGTTAACCAATGTGCAAGGAAGCCATAATTATCATCTAGACTTTGAAGCTACATATTGGTGATAACTCTCCAAAATAGAGGAATACTGCATTAATGATAGCAAATTAGAAGGAGTCTGTTTGTAGCATTGGTCAGTGTGAGACACAGCATCACAGTTTTCTTATTTCCAACCTAATCCTTTATTCAATAGATGAAAAAAATCAATAAGCAGATTGACTTTTTTGTTGTGCTGTTTTGACATAAGGTATTCATAGCACAAGATGCATAAATTTATAAACAAATTTTCAAGAAAAACTTTACAATTTTTAAAAAGTGAAGTAGAAAAGAAAGATGGGATGGAAAACAGACATACTGAAAGACTAACAGGGACAGTACGCTGTGAGTACAAATTCAGTAATGAGATGACTGATGATGTTTGATAAGCAAAGTGAAATCATCAAAATCTAAAGAAGTTCAAATCTGTGAACTATAGAAACTTAGGAAGGACTAGAATCAAGTGGATAAAACACTGGTCTATTTGCAAAAATATTGATTTGTAGAACTGAAATACTCGCACTGGTAAAAATGAGAGCAAACATGAGAATTCCAGCATTAACTATATAAAATCTAACAACGCAAAGCAGGAGTTTTCTCTCAAGAAAGGAGGGCAGGAACTTTTCCAAAGAGAAGAGAGAGAATGACACTGAGAAGTGCTGTCACATAGTAAGGAATACTTCAAACCCAAAATCCAAAATCAATTTGATTTAAGCTATTACATTTTGCAGAAGAATCAGCAACCAGAGGGATTTCATCATATAGTGTATGTTTAAAAAGGAAAAAAAAAAAAAGAGGATTGAAGACAAATGCTTTAAGATAAAGAATAGTTAACAATGAAGAAATATTAACCCTATTATGGCTCAGAGCTATCTAGGACTAGATCACCTGACTGTTCTTCTTAAGAGCAATATATCCATTGCTAGGAAAGAGGTTCATTCTTGATACTGAATGATAGAAATATGGAAATGAAGGAATTCTCATTTTCATACTACTCTAATGGAGAGTTGCTGATTTTATATTGTAGTTCCTAACGTTTTAGAGTTTAGGTAGGTAGAACTGAGTAACATAGAAACTTCTAAGCACTCTATTTGATGACATGTGAATAGGCATATGAAGGATACCTGAACCAAGTATTCTGTAAAGTAGAAAACAATTCACAAATAAACACCAGAGAAGATATATTGTCACTTAAATTTACATAGTCATCGGTATACCTGCAAAGTAACTGATTTCATACATCTTTCCTCTGTAAAAAGATTTTTAGTTCTGCTGGCACTAATCTTTGCAAGCTTGTCAAATTCTTAAAATGAATTTACCAGAAAAAGTATCATCTGGCCAAACTAATCATAGGCAGTTGTCAGCTACTTTACTGAATATCATCAGTAGAAATGACCAAAGGAAGGGAGTTTTTAAAAGGCAGCAAATCCAACAGAAGTACTACTACTTTAGTACAAATTTAGTAATTAATCTCCATGAAGGCAGACATCAGTGCTACAAATAACACAATTTGTCATTAAGATCTAGCACAGAGCTATTCTTACTGCCATCAGAATCAAGAAAGGATTTTACCAACAGAGAACAGAACACTTCAGCTCTTTGAAGAAAAAAAAATAAGATCAGTTGTTCATGAATTTTGTACAAAGAGAGTTCAGGGAATTTTTAAAAATATTTTCCTCATTTTACTTAACTGGTCAAATGGCATATTATATTTTACATTTTATAAAATGTCAGGCAATACAGAGCTATGGCCCACCTATTGTGATAGTATTTTAATGCTGATGTGAAATGCCAAGTTTATTATGTACTGGAGGAACAGCATCTGGTATTCATGATCATGGAAATGCAAATGGTATTTCCTCCAGTACTTACTTCTGAGTAATAAAGCCTTATAAAATATTTGTTATAGCATTTGTTAATCTAATTAAAATTGGTTCACAATGAAATACATATGTGTCTTAGACAGTAGGAGGGTTAGGGGCATTAAAAATACTCTTTCATCCAGTGGACAAAAACTGTGATAATTGTTACTATAATCTTCTGGCTGGATATCTTCTGAAAACTTAAGATTAGATCCTCCTTTTTATTCTCAATCCTTGTGCTCCACAGCCACCTATGATCTTCTTTCCCCCCCTTCCTTTATAGAAAAGCATGGCAGCAAGTAGAGTTATCAGATATTTCTGTCATAGTCTTTACTAGGTTAGTATTCTCTAAGGAGAGACCAGCCATACCATGTTACCAACAAATGTCACTTGGAACTGCTTCAAGTACTTCACTTTCTTAAATATTTTAAGGTGTCCACACTGATTTAGAATTTAGAATGAATGACCAGTCAAAATCAATGAACACAATTAACAATGGAACACAGTATATCATAGTTTTATTAACAGTTCTTTATAGACCCAAACTCTTAAAAAATATAACTCTAAGAATTGGATTTCTGAAGAATTTCATGCAATGTATTATTTAAAACTTTAATGTTTAATGGGAAAACAGGTTTAGAGGCATCAAAAAATTAATTTTAAGTACATCTTTTCCATTAAATATCTAGGACCATTAAATATATATTAGCCTAGCTCTTCACGTAACTAAGTCCTAAAGGATGATTAACAAACTGTAGGACATGCCTTCATCAAACACAGGGTAACATATTCCGAAGGCGATGCAATTTTACTCCTTTTTCTTTCATAATCTTTGGTTATTATTTCAAAATGTAGCAACTCCACTGGGCCATTATGCTGGCTTTTCAACTTCAGTTTTCAGTATGTTGGAAAGTTAAAAGACAGACCTCTGACTATCTGTGGAAACTTTACATAAGCCACACTACCATATGAAGTTCAATATTCATCTCAAAAAGGGGATGAAAAACCATACTTTACCTCACAGAGTTTTGTGAAATACAAAGTACACAATACACACAAAACCACACTTATCAGCTGCCTACTCTGCTAAATTCTTAATAAATGAAGTGCCTTTGTATTGCTTGACCCCGCAGTTTTAGTTTACTACTCTGTTTATTTCCCATTCTCACTTGAAACAAAGATATACNTGGTAGCAACTTGTCTAAGAAAGACACATGTCTAGGGACAGTAGTCCAAACATGCTATGCATAATAATAGTTTCACAGAGAAAATTAAATGCCTACATAGATGTAGCTATATTCAAGCACTGTGCTGGCCTTCAGGGATGGACAAAATGGAAGTCCAACGGAAGATGTTACACTTTCATTTGTTGTATGCAGGGAAACCCTATATGAAGAGAATGAGAATCTACCTGATTAGATTTCAGCTTGGAACATATTAGAGGGAATCTAAGGGAAAATAATACAGACTGGCATATAGAGGTATATTGTGGGAATAATGAACAGAATGCCATTCAGTTCATCCGTAGAACACAGACCATAAGTAATAACTACAAGAGACATTTTATAAGCCAGCAACTTGATTTCAGAACAATGGCTTTGGAATTTGATTGTTAAATAGCATCATGATCAGTTTTGTGCATAATGGGAGCTCCATATGATACTTGTGTTAACTCATTTCAGCTCTTTATTGTCTAAAGTATACTTTTAGATGTTTTTTTTTTACTGTGATTTTTTTCCAAGCAGTGCATTCTGAATGCGGAAAAAAGAGCTATGTGTTACTTTTTAATGATTTAGTGACTACAATGTTTGAAAAGGAAGGTGCTAGATAGAGAGGTTTCTTCAAGCAATGATGATATCCAAGTTATTTGCCCTTTTATAAATCTAAACTCAAAGAATACGTCTGATTGTCAGTTCTGTTCCTAAGCAACATCAACAAAAGGTAAAATGTCATCTGTACTAGTCCCTTTACTGCAAACCACAAAAGAAATCTCAAGAAATAGCAACAAAAAAAATTTTGATTGACTCATCGCAGTACATGAGACAATAAAGAAGAGGAAAAGCCAGAATTAAAATGAATTCAGGTCAAGAAAAAAGGAAAATGCTTACATTATATTTGTTTTCAAAAAAATCAGATTCTCCACAAGTTCAATTAATTTTTTCTTAATTTGAAAAATACAAGTTGACCTTGTATTCATTAAACCAAGAGTAAAGTGTTGCTATATATCACAGAAACAAAATTTCCCCAAGTACAACAAACATTTCTAATTAAATGAGGTGACATGATGGACAGAAGAGGAACTATGAGGTGACATGATGTATAAAAGTAAGAAGAACTGGGTCCAAATAAAAGAAAAAAAAAAGATACCAAGAGATAATACATAATAAAGTTGGCTCCATTTAAACTCATTATGACATGAACAAAAACAAAGTAGCAAATCATGTAACTTACAGGGGAAAAAGAAAACTTTTGAGAGAGAATGCTTCCTTTGCAATGTCTAGAAGGAAGGATATATGTACATTTATTCAGGTTCTTTTCTCCTAGTCCTGGAACTCATGTATCTTTTCACCTCATTCCATGGTGCTCCTTGTCATCTTTCTCTTTAATACTCTAGTTTGCTACTCTGCAGCTCTCAAAAGGGCATACTAAACAGCTCTGCCTGGATACCACTTTTCTCTTAATTCCCATTGCCTGAAAATCCTCCATGTCGTATTCTCAGACCATATCCACTGACATTACCCTCCTTCTAAACTAATAAAACAGTACCTGCTATGCTGCTCATTTCACTTCCCTCAATGCCTGAGTCCATGAAAAGGGATATACTCCATTCTTCCCTGTGACCATTAGATGATGAAGATAGGAGCTATACCTGGGAGTCCAGAAACTTAGTCCTAATTGTTAATGTTTGAGGAGCTGCTGTCCTTTTACTGTGTGTAAGTGGTTAACTACATATGGAAGACTAAGATACTGAACAAACTCTAGTTGCTACAAAGTTTCATCAAATTTTTCTTCTAAAGTAGGTGAAGCAAAGTAACTAAGCTAAATTTAATCCTTCAAACTCCTTGGCAGCAGGTGATAAGTTAAACTTCAATGTCCTCATAAGCAGGTACATTGATCACCGTAGGAAAATTATACATTAAAAAATACAGACAACTCTTTGCTCTTTAGCCTAGGGTGTGATCGGTGGTGAAATAAGATTGTGATTTAATATGTAATCCCAATTTAAGATTAAAACATACTCTTATTTTTGCCCATTTAAAACATTGTCATTCTACTAAGTAGGAAAACCTGTTTATTTTATAATAAAAATTGTAGAATAATGAGGTGTTGAATATTCATCTTGAAAAATTAGTAGCAGTGGGTGTGGGACGGTATAATATGAAGAATTAGTACTTGGGAGGCTGAGGCAGCAAAAATATTAGTTCAAAGCTAGGCTGGGAAGTGTAGAAAGTTTCAGGGCAGTTAGGATCACACAATGATATTACTTATCAAAACAAAACCATAGTATACACTTGCACCTGTGGCTTCAGTTAAGCTGCTAGTTTAACTATTCTATTCCCAAGGCATTCACTAAACTTTGGATCAGATTAATTTAGTATTTGGCCATAATACTAATCCAATTCTGAGTGTCTTTTTGATGCCATTACCTAGGTGCTACCAGGAAGTACTTTTGATCTTGGTTTCCAACTTAAGTTCTATCTTGGCTAGAAGGACTAAATAGATTGAAAAAAGTTTTTGTTAATTTGTTGATCAGTTATGGTGACTTAGTTTTAACATTTTTCAGACAGTTTCTATAATGAAGGAACCACAATACATTATCCACTTATATACCATAAAAGTAGTATGTGCTAATTTGAATGTTTACTAGATATTTGATCACATTCATAGCCACCATTAGAACCACAGTTTCTAAATGGGTATGCCAATATTTAGCCCAGGGTGACTTCTAGAGCTGAGTTATGAACCCCATCTGAAATAGTGGATTTGTAATGGGACTGACAATTTTAACTATAGCAGCATGAAAAACATGGACGATAATAAAATCCCTGCTTAGATATAACTCACACAAAAAGTAAAAGCCAGAGGCTGTGAACAGCTCAGTACATTTAAACCATTTTTCAGCCCATTTGAAATCCACAGACTTCTGTATTCCTTTCCAAGCACTACCTAGTAGTCTTTCAAAATTCTGTTTTGTCTGACTAAAAAGAAAAAAACGCTATACACATGAATATGTCATATGACTCCGTATGAAACATTTCCCCTTTATCTTCATCTAATAAGAGTGCCAGTGAGACTTTCATGAAATAAATGTTATTCTTGCCTGGCTTTGCTTTTCATATCAATACCTCTGGGAATAGACATGGTCAGTGAATCTGAAGAAGTAATAATGTGCCCTGAAGATGCTGGTTTTCAAAGGCTGTTAAAGTAACACTGTATTTGAAAAATCAGGGTAAAGCTAAAAAAAAAAAAAAAAAAAGGATAAGATTGCTTCACAACAATCTAATTAGCAATTTGTTTTTCTTCTTGAATTTAAAAGGAGTAGGTGCTATTTTCTTTCATGAAAATAAAATAAAAAAGACCCTGGAAAGCAAGTATTTTAGGAAGCTTTATTAAGAACAATAAAGAAAGTTGCTATTTTATTTGTTTGCTTATTTAACGAAGCTAGAGATCACACCCTGGGCTTCAGCCACTTTAGATAAGCCCTCTGTCCTTGAGCCACGCCCTAATCCTGTTCTTAACTTTATACCTAAGGTATTACAGTACTCAGCCATCCCTGGCTACACACACTGAACCTTTTGATAGTTGGCAATAACAGTTCTGGAGAAAACATTGCCAGCCTGTGACAGAGTGACTGTTCTTGCCTGTAGATACCCTCTTCAGGTTCAGTTTGAGAAATAGAATAAAACAGAAGTGATCAAATTCATATTAACTGTTACTGGTACACTTTGGTAATTAGGTATGATAGACTGAGCTTTTCTGTTTCCTTGTAGTCCTGATATTTGCTAACAATTTAATAATATAGCATTTAAACATAAATATAGCATTAAAATCATCTTCCAAATTGCTGTGTTTGTCACACACACGTCACATTTAAAAAAAAAATACAAGCCTGTGTGGTGGTGGTATTAGCCTTTAATTTCAGCATTTTGTGGCAGAGGCAGGTGAATCTCTGAGTCTGAGACCAGCCTGGTCTACAGAGTGAGTTCGAGGACAGCCAGGGCTACTCACAGAAACTCAGTCTTGTAAAAATTCACCAACTAACAAGCACACAGACACACACACAAACAACAACAACAACAACCAAACCCAAAAAAGGAAACGAACAAAAAACACTAGCAGGCCAAAGTCAGACAGGACAATGAAGATCATTAACTTATAGTTCCTTGGGAAACAAGAACAATTGATCACAGATAAGTTTCATGTGTATGACTGATTCTTTTTTCAAAGAAGGTAATGTTCACAGATAGGATATTCTACCTTGATTAGTAAATGCAGAAAATTAAATTGTACCTTCCAAGATATTTCCACTTCATTATCATTTAAAATCTCAGTGTAGTTAAGTATATACTCTTACATGCTAACTATTTCAAATGAAGGTAAATCTTAGAGAAATAATTAGTTTGAGGGGAAAAAAGATGCAATACAAAATATCAAAACATTAATTGTTTGACCTCACAAAACACTGAAGTTTTAGACTTAGTCAAGCAAAATAAATTCTTATACTTTCTAAATTAATGAATGATCCCTGATCTCAAAGGATAGCACATAAAGTATTGAGCTTCATTATCTCACTTTCTGTGTACATGTGCTATTATACTTTATTCTTTCTTTAATTCATCTAAAAGCACCCTAAAAAGTTAATATGAATATTGTAACCCTGGCCTCTAAGTTTCTTTTCCTGTTGGTGTGAGATAAAATGCCCTGCAGAAAATAATTTCAGAAAAGGGGTGTTTTGTTTCTGACTCACAGTTCATGGGAGGGGGAGTAAAAGGACCTTAGCACAAACTCACCCTAAGCATACCTACTATGATCATTACTTTATTGTAACTAATTTATAGGGATATTTGGTATAAGGAGGGGCCTGCTTATTCATCTTGGCAGCCTGGCTACCTTATCCCCCCAAAAAACACACAGAAATTGCATTAATTAAAACACTGCTTGCCCCGTTAGCTCTAACCTCTTATTGGCTAACTCTCACATCTTGATTTAACCCATTTCTATTAATCTGTATATCGTCACGGGGCAGTGGCTTACTGGGAAAGATTCGGCATGTTTGTCTCTAGTGGATAGATTGCATTTCTCTCTGACTCTGCTTTTTTCCTCTCAGAATAGTTTTGTCTTCCCTGCCTACCTAAATTCTGCCCTATCAACTAGGCCAGGGCAGTTTCTTTATTCATTAACAAATGAAAGCAACACACAAACAGAAGGAACTCCTACACCAGATATTTTTGAAAAGAAATTTTTCTGTTAACTTCTTTAAATTTGCAGCCATGTTTTAAGACATACAAGTAACCACAAAGTCCCACAGTAGGTTTAGATAAAGATAGTAGCTAGACTCACTTGATGCTGAATAAACATTCACTGAGATGAATGTGCCTAATGCGATACTATGTCCAATATTGTCATAATAAAGAAGCCTAATGATATCAATCATGCCAAAGAATGTATTATTTTTGGATACAGCTACAAAAAAAAAATGGAAACTCTGTAGCAAATGTACCAAATGAAGAGGTTAGAAAAAGTTTTCTCACCCACAATCGAGGCAAAAAACTCTTGAAAGTCAGAACAGAAGCTTTTCTAAAGAAGGATGGGAATAAAAGAAAGTCACACAAAGCATAATATTGCTGGTAAATGGAGGTGATATTTTAGTTTTGGAAAAAAAAAAAAACATGGAAGACTAGGTTCTGACATAGTCATAGTGAAAATGGTATAATCTACCAGCCAAAAAGCCTCTGGAACATAAAGGCTAAAGTATTCTAACAAATAAAAGTCACAATACCCTGACAAGTAAGCTACACAAGACTTTAAGAAACATTTGTTAGAGCCAGGCGGTGGTGGCGCACGCCTTTAATCCCAGCACTCAGGAGGCAGAGACAGGTGGATCTCTGTGAGTTCGAGACCAGCCTGGTCTACAGAACTAGTTCCAGGACAGGCTCCAAAGTCACAGAGAAACCCTGTCTCGAAAAACCAAAAAAAAAAAAAAAAAAAAAAAAAAAGAAACATTTGTTAGAAGTTGTGGAGTCACTAATCGCCTGAATCTGTAAGGTACTGGACTTGAATCCAAGCACTGCAAAATTAAATAAATGAATAAACAAACAAAAGTGAAGTATATTGTACACATTATGCAAATCCAAACAATGTATGTTCAACAATAATATATTAGAAACTTAATGCAGAGAGGGTAACTCTCACCATAAATGTTTGCATCATAACTAAAAAAAAGAAACACATGTTTGTTTTAGACCTCATATTCTTTCTCTTTACTTTCTGTTCAGGTTGTTATTTTGTTTTCTAGAATAGGGTCTCACTATGCAGCCAAGGATGGGTTTGAACTTGCAGCCAAGTCTTAGCATTGGAATTTCTTTTTCTTCTTCTTTTCTTTGTTTTAGCACTGGAATTTCAAGCAAACACCTGGCATTGTTTTTATCTCAAAAAAATGGTTTTTAAACACTCAGGGGTAACTTTGTAAAAATAAGTAAATTTGTTGAAAGCAAGGATGTTTTAAATTAATATTTGTTTCCCTAAAACTTAATGGTATTCTCCTACAATGTTCAAATGTTTATGGTATTCACAAAATAGAACAGAATAGAATAAAATGGAATCTCTGACAAAATTGCTCAATTATTTAAAACAATATACACACCAAAATCAAAAAGAAGCTAATCAAACATATTAACATTTTTATTAAAATGATATTGTATTATGTGCTCTCAGTTTTATTCAGACTACTATCACTTAACTAAACTCAAATCATTCTGTGATATTAGCAGAAAGATGGCTCAGTGGGTAAAGGATTAATCTTGCAGCCAAGACTGCTGATCTGAGATCTGACTCTCTCTACACCACCCATAAGACAGAGAAAATCAACTCCTTCAGGACTTTCAAGTTGTCCTATGACTTCTACTTCCACGCACACAGAAACACACATACACAAACACACTAATGCATGCTTTCCACATTGGTATAATATGACCTTTTGCTTCTAAAAGAAAATAATTCAAAGTCTGAATCTTCTCATAAATTGTACAGATTAGCACTTTCTCATATCTTCAATACTGTAAGTGCTCATAAGAAAAGTGCTCAAAAAACACTAGAACTTTGTTCCCAAATTAATCGTTTTATCAGGAAATTAACAATAGAGAATCAGAAGTAATTTTTCAGGCATTAGAAAAAAGACAGCAGCTACTGCTGCTCCTATTGGCCCTATGAGAAAACCCTTAATGCCCCTCATAAACATCTTTTGTTTGGTGATCTCCATAGTTCAGTTTCTCATTAAGTCAGTTGTTTTTACTGTTAACTTTCTCACCGAAAGAACTGAATTAGAGTAGGAAATACTCTTTAGCCACGCTGTTTTAAATTGACTTGCCTAGCTTCCTTTCTTTATAGTGAACAGTAACCAACTACTCATAATATTTTATTTTGATAAATAGCCCCTTCATTAAAACTGAATCAATTGTTTAATTTCAAATATTTTATTGACCACTTAAATGTATCTGGATTGCTGTGTGTGCACTGACTGTAAGTCTAATCAGGAAATAATCTGTGAATTTAAAAAGTCAGTCTATGAAGTGCAGATAGAAATAATTAAATAAAAATCCGAATGTGGAATGTGCTCTAATATCAGTAATGCTCCAATTCTGCTACTGACAGCAATAATAAAAAGATAATTCTGTGCAATTGGAGTAAGACAGCCTGTAGACAACTACACAGAGGAGGGGCAGTTATAGCTATAGTAGGATTTTTAATCGCTCAGTGTTTACTTCTGTATATTTTCCAATATCTCTTTGCGAGTCTCAAGTGTGAAAATATGGGTGAAATTTGAATAGTCTTCCATACAGCAGTGTGATCATGGTCAATTTCTTCATCATCTGTGGGAACATTTTTTCCACTATAAAATGATTAAGCTGGACTCAGTCTCACTCTGGGTTACTTTTCGCTGTAACTAGGTGACCTCTAAAGCTTCTAATGGTTCTAATGTACTTGAATATTTTTCTCTTTCCTCCAACTTTTAAGTTCTAATATTTGACATTCATTATCACCTAATGTTTCTTAAAATGTTTTGATTTTGCTTTCTCTACTCTAATTTACATCTTTATTTCCTAGAGTTTCCAAACAAGATTTTGTTAATGTTAAACTTCCCACTATTAATCCTGCGAAGAAAACAGTGTAAATATGTTGTAATATGAGCGGTGGGCCGCTTCCTGCCACCCGGCTACATTTACCTGAAATAATTACACAGAAACTGTATTCTTTTAAACACTGCCTTGCCCATTAGTTCCAGCCTCTTATTGGCTAGCTCTTACATATTGTTCTAACCCATTTCTAATATTCTGTGTAGCTCACGAGCTGGCTTACCAGGAAAGATCTTAACCTGCCTCTGTCTGGAGTGGGAGAATCATGGCGACTCCCTGATTCAGCTTCTTTCTCCCAGCATTCTGTTCTGTTTTTTCTGCCTACCTAAGGGTTGGCCTATCAAATGGGCCTAGGCAGTTTCTTTATTAATAAGAAATCACTCCCACATAATAAATAAATAGTTAGCAATATGACATAGAAGCAATACTGATATCAAAAGGCAAAGCTGACTGAAAAAAATATAATTTAATTCATAAGAAATTAACATTGCTTGTGGAAAACTTAACTAGTTTTTATATAGTAAAACAGCACTAGTTTAACTGAAATGAGACCAATTTTGGATTTATGTAAAACCTTAGGAATAATAATGCCTTCAAATACATTAATATAATTTTCCTGTATTGAATAGAATAGTTTTAATTGAACTTTACTAACCCTTTTGGTTAAATCTCTGGAGCTAACCTACAAAACAGTGAAAATTTTAAATCAAACTACAGAAATCCTGACAGCTAAAAATTAAAGTGAAGAGAGTAGATAAAGAATTCACCAAATATGTCTAGTAAATTATAAATACTTCATACATTATATGTCTATTATATATAAGCATATATTCACATGTTTTGGTTAGCATTTCTATTGCTATTATAGAACACTACATCTCAAATTAACGTCTAGTTCATTACTAAAGGGCATCAGGGCAGGAACTCAAGGCAGGTACCTGGATGTGGGAGTGCTTGCTGAGTCTGCTTTCTAATATCACCCAAGAACACCAAATCAGAGATGGCAAAACCCAGAATAAGCAAGACCTTTTCACATCAACCATCAATCAAAAATATCCACTACAGGCTTACCTCAGGCAATTTGATGAGGGCACTTTCTGAATTGAAGTTCCCATTCCCCAAATGTCTGGTTTTTGTCAAGTTCACATAAAACAAGAGACAGAGCACCACACATGTATAATCATTAAAAACAAAAATTAGGAAAAAGATAATTGTGGTTATAAAAGATATTTTTTAATGTTTGAGGATATCAAAATCTGTATAGCCACAATTATTTCTTTCATGAGACATACTAACCTGTTAGCCACTAATGAAAGGAACTGTAGACATAAAATTTACCCCAGAATAAGATAATTAAAGAGTATTATATAATTAATTTCACCAATAATAAGATATTATTTTCTATTTGCTTCTGAACTTCAGATATAAAAAAATTTATGTTCAGAAGAAAATACTGTATTTTCTTTCTTTACTTGCTTGCCTCTCCTGTCCCAGCAATAACAGCTAACTAAATAACTAAACAAATTCAAATAAAAACAAAACCACTTTCGAAATCTCCAGGCAATGTTTCATAAACGTCTCCCACAAAAGTAACCCTAATGGAAGCGAAGATTGAATATACACCCCTAGGGATCTGCTGCAACTGTGAAATTTCTTTGAAGTCATCTGTTTTATTTTAAAAATTCATGTGGCTTTTGCATTCTACTCAGTAATATATATCTGTTTTAATGTAAAGATGATGTGTTTTCTTCAATACCTTTGAGTTACAGAGCTCTAGGAAAATATGCTAAGTTGATACCAAAGGCGTGCTTCTCTTAGAAATGCATAATTTTAAATCTTAGCTTTGTGAAAAATAAAGATAATTATACAAATACAGGTTTCTTTACATTCTACATACTTCTTTGTTTTTCTTTTGGCTCAAAGTGATGACATTTCCCTCCATTATCTGTAATTTTGAGGTGAGGTCTATGCTTTTAGTACTGAATGAGAATGTGCCTTTTGCTTGCCATACTGAACAGAAAACATTTTTTTCATAAAGTGCCTGAATTCTAATATTTACTAAAGATGGCCACAATTGTCCATTACATGTGAAATGTAGTGCATTCATTAATTCAAGTTTTACATTATTTTTATACTTCCAATTTTAAAAGTTTGTTCTGTTTTTTAATAGAAGACAACCATTTCACAAGGAGGTGATCCATTTTCAAAAATAAATTAATTATATAGTGTTGATCTATTTTTTATTTCCACTGGGAGAGTGTGAATATTATGCATACAGTATATTTAACACAGTAATGAAGATGACAGAATTTGACCCATATGACCCTAAAATTTATGTTAGGAAATCAAAGACAAATTAGACTCAAATATTAAGGAAAAGCATTTAACTATAAATAACACAGAATGACTTGGCCTTTCACCATTTCTTTTCTTCCTGTAGAGACTAAATTTAAAAGTTTTTTCTCCTGAGGCTTTGGTAACAAGACGTTAGTAAGAAAGGAAATGGATTTTGAACAGTGTTTTGACAAATGATAGTCAGTTGTCTTAGAGGACAAGGCAGGTGAGACTTTCAGGCATGGGATGCAGCAGGAAATTGTACACAGAGACAAGATTATTATAAAGGAATAAAAATGGCTCAAGAGAATATATTTGTTGGTATACTGAAAGAACTAGGAGGAAATGAAAGTGGGCTGCAAGCAGGCAGGGTGTGATTAAGAAGTTTTTGAGTTGAAAACTCTGAATTTAACAGAGAAAGAAAAAGAGCTAGTCAAAAACAAGTGGAGAGGGAAGATTGCTGCAGCCCAAACAGTGAGATAGGAAAAGAGTTATTTGGCAACAGTCTTGTGAAAACACTGGCTGGTTCAATACACAAAGCAAGTAATCAGAAGACAATGGATAAATTTGGCTGTTGAAATAGACAGGGGGAAAGAAAGTCATGGAACTGTTAAAGAAAGAAATGAAAGGATTCGTCAAAAAGCTCAAGACATACGAAAGAAACAAAGCTGAATAAAATGCAAGCTTAGATGAAACTTGAGGAGCTAGAAGACATATTTAAGATTATTCTCTTCTAACAGTCAAAACATTGCAATGGCCTTACTGGTGGATCAAATTTTGATACTATTATTACTATCAGTAATAATGATAGTATATAAGAGGTGTGTACTTTCTAAGTAGCAAGGATCTTATATTATGCTTTGCATATGTTAGTTCACTTATTTAATCGTACTGCTACTGAAATTCAACATCATTTTCTTTCTTTTTTATTTATTTATTATTTATTTATTTAGTAAACATTTCTGTCTCTTCCCCGCCACCGCCTCCCATTTCCCTCCCCCTCCCCCAATCAAGTCCCCTTCCCTCTTCAGCCAAAAGAGCAATCAGGGTTCCCTGCCCTGTGGGAAGTCCAAGGACCACCCACCTCCATCCAGGTCTAGTAAGATGAGCATCCAAACTGCCTAGGCTCCCACAAAACCAGTACGTGCAGTAGGATCAAAAACCCATTGCCATTGTTCTTGAGTAGTCCTCATTGTCCGCTATGTTCAGGGAGTCCAGTTTTAACCCAGGCTTTTTCAGACCCAGGTCAGCTGACCTTGGTGAGTTCCCAATAGAACATCCCCATTGTCTAAGTGTGTGGATGCACCCCTCGCGGTCCTGAGTTCCTTACTCGTGCTCTCTCTCCATCTGCTCCTGAATTGGACCTTGAGATTTCTGTCTGGTGCTCCAATGTGGGTCTCTGTCTATGTCTCCTTTCATCACCTGATGAAGGTTAATATTCAGGAGGATGCCTATATGTTTTTCTTTGGGTTCTCCTTATTTAGCTTCGCTAGGATCACAAATTATAGGCTCAATGTCCTTTATTTATGGCTAGAAACCAAACATGAGTGAATACATCCCATGTTCCTCTTTTTGGGTCTGGCTTACCTCACTCAGGATAGTGTTTTCTATTTCCATCCATTTGTATACTGTCACTAAGACAAAAAGGCAACCCACTGACTGGGAGAAGATCTTCACCAACCCCGCAAATGACAAAGGTCTGATCTCCAAAATATATAAAGAACTCAAGAAACTAGACCGTAAAAGGCTAATCAACCCAACTATAAAATGGGGCACTGAGCTGAACAGAGAATTCTCAACAGAAGAAGTTCAAATGCCCAAAAGACACTTAAGGTCATGATCAACTTCCTTAGCGATCAGGGAAATGCAAATCAACACAACTTTAAGACACCATCTTACACCTGAGAATTGCTAAAATAAAATACACCAATGATAGCCTTTGCTGGAGAGGTTGTGGAGTAAGGGGTACCCTCATCCATTGCAAACCAGTGCAACCACTTTGGAAAGCAATGTGGCGGTTTCTCAGAAAATTCGGGATCAACCTACCCCCGGACCCAGCAATACCACTCTTGGGAATATACCCAAGAGATGCCCTATCATACAACAAAAGTATATGCTCAACTATGTTCATAGCAGCATTGTTTGTAATAGCCAGAATCTGTAAACAACCTTGATGCTCTTCAATGGAAGAATGGATGAAAAAAGTATGGAATATATACATATTAGAGTACTACTCATCAGTAAAAAACAAGGACTTCTTGAATTCAACATCATTTTCTAGATGAGGATAAAGAAAAATCACTCCCTTAATTCTTTGAAAATATAAACGATACAATTAGAATTTGAAATTTACAATAACTTAAACAGTCTTGATCTGGTGTCTGCCTTTATCAGTTGTAACAATGACCCTAAATATTTGTTATTAATGTTTTGGAAGCAATTTAAAACATATAAGCATTTTATAAAATACAGTCACATGTTCTATATTAGAATTGTATTATTAGGTGATTATTTTGTGTAAACATGAGTATATATTCTAATATTTCTTTGACATCACCAGAAAATACTGAATAATGGGAAAATGTTATATACAAATTCCCTTGATCATGAACTTCCAAACCTATCAACTGTGAGAAGTAAATCTATTTTCATTGCTAATTACCCAAATATGTGGTATTCTATTGTAGTGAAATAAAACACAGTAAGCAATATGTCTTTCTGTATGTGTGTCCTATTAATAAAGTTATTTAGAATTAAACTCAGTTCTGTTTAGTTCAACTCAAGATAAGTAGTTTAGATATGGTCACAAAAGGTATCCTAAATATAGGAATTGAAAATAACCACCATAAAATTGACAGGACATTTTATTTTAAACTAAATTTATGTATTTTCTTTTAGAACTGGTTCTATTTATTAAAAAATGTAATGACGAATATTCTGATAGAGGACAGGTAAAATAATAACAGCAATTTTTAGCTAATATTTGAACTGGTTTTATTTGTGGTGCTTTATATATTTCAATTATGATAATATGCTACTGATACATGTTGTTTGAAGTTCAATAATGCCTCTAAGTTAAAGGTATACATTAAACACAAGGAATTCAAAAAAGCTACAACATACTTACTAATATAACTTTCTATTATATTATACAATTTTAATATAGAGTAAAAATACATAATAGTATGAAATCATGATGTATCTTCAATAATTAATCTTCATCCACAGCACAGGACACACAAAAAAATAAAAATAAGACAAGGATCTAACAATCCTATAGCAGCAAAAACTGTAGAATAATATTTACAAGTGATATTCTGGGCTTTACAGACTCTCCCTTCAAAGCACACTAATAAGATTATTTAGTTTGTAGTAAGTTTGGGAAACATGGTTTTGTGTCCTTCCTTTAAGCCTCAAAAGTTACAGAATATAATCATTACATTATATCTTTCTCTTATCCAAAAGAAAAAAAAACTAAATTTTCACCCATATTATATCACGTCGAGACAAATATTTCCTTGATCCATCCCCCTTGTACTTCTTAATCACTTGTTAATGTAGACAATGTTGACAAAGCTACTTACCATGCCTTAAAATCTTACAAACTTTCTGCTCCACTTGTGCTTTCATTCCTCAATTCAGTATGCTATGATGTAAGACATGAGTCTGCCTTGGATATTTCTAAGGTGTCTACCTTATTCCTATGGCCTCATCATCAACTCTTCCTCACTTCTGCCGTAAAAAGATTATACAAGTACACCTGGCACCTACTGAGTTATCTGTGGAAAGAAAGCCCTATGCCATGCTGGCAAAACTTCAGCCTCGTATTTTAGCCATTCCAAAGTCCTTTCTCTTTAGCTAAACTACAGAACATTATCTTTAAAACATTCTCAAAGAACAATGTCTTAGAATCATCTTGAAATCAAAAAAGTATGATTCCTTTACAGCATACATTTAAGTTCTTATCAACTTAAAGAATAGAATGAATGGTTTGATTTGAGGTCTGAAAGGTTTAATAACCTCACACTGTTTAAAAATGAAGACGGGTAATTTAAAAGTACAGTGGGCTCAAATATAAGTCAACCAAAACTATCATCCCACTTTTCTTACATCAACAAAGAACTTTTATGATTAATATTGCTCACAGCTTCCTTTTAAATCTTCTCATTTAAACTAAAACACATAGGCTAAGAATAGTCTTAATCGATTACCTTTGCTTGCACTTTCCACATGTTCCAGCTCATCAGGAAATTTCAGGATATCTCGGTATTTTTCCTCACATATTTCAGCAAGAAAATGCAAAAGGGTTGTTTTTTGATCTGCTGACTTTGTATCTCTGATCTGGAAGGAAAAAAATAGCATTTTTTTGTGAGATAAATAGATTATTTTTCTAAACAAGTCAAAAAACAATGAGTGAATATAGATCATGTTGAGGTTCACTTGAACTTTTTTTTTAAATTAAATTGGCAGTTGCTTCTTTAATGGCATCTAGTGACATAATTCATGATCTGAAAATGAACTTGGTATTTTATAAAGGAGAAAAACACTAATTCAAGTAGCAAATTAAGCCTTAATCTATATTTTCAAAAGATGTCTGAATCATTATGGCAAAATGAACTACTCTTTTTATGAGACACAAACACTCATTTAAGTATTTATAGTAATAGCCTCATTTAATGTGTGTTGATGCTAACAACACTCTGGTCTTTGTATTATTATAAAAATATATTCTTGAAAGATGCATGCATTTGTGAGATTAAATTTATTTCCAGCTATCATCGATGCAAATTCACATAAAGAGTCAGCATGCTTTATATATCTTTTCTTGCATGGACCATAAGAAAAAAAATACAAAGTTGTTTCATTCAGAATTATGAACCAAAATAAGAATACACAGTCATGGAAACATGCAATTATTTATTATATATTTGCTTAACATTGTACACTTTTTAGAGATACTAGAAAAAATGTCATCAATAGAATGATAAAAATCTTTAAAGGGTAGAACAGAAAAAAAATTCGGAGTCTCTAATATTTTCTTATTTAGATTTCTTATACTAGACACAGCTGCAAATGAAATCAAGGATTTACTTAGAAACAATTCATAAATACAAGGCAATATATCATATTTTTCTCAGTTTATTGGATGTTTTAATTCTATAAACTTTAGATGATGGGTTTATCCACTGGTTTTTATACAGATTAGGGGTTTTTAGTTTTAAGGATTATTCTGTTTAGAATAAATACATTGTCTTCACAAACAGTTTGGGGAATGACTGCAGAGGATACTTGAGTAATTACAAAATGAATTAGTCTTTGTTGTTTTAATAACTAAAAACAAAAATAATCATAATATTATTATATTAGGCTTATATCAAATCTGTTTTATGCTAAACCTTTTATCAACTATTTATATCCTCATGAAGTGAACATATTATAGAGAAGATTAGCCTCAAGATTCCATAAACAAATGGCCACAGGAGGCATAATGTTCCAGGGTTCATCATTATTTCTTTGAGAAATTCTACAAAAAATAGTATTTCATATATGGAAAATATTTAAAATGCTGTACTCATGCTCATTCACCAAAAAGCTTTTAGTACTACAAGGTTGAATCTGACAATCCAAGGACAAGCTGTAAGAACAAAAAGCAACAGGAACCTCAAGGCAGTTTATCTTAAGTATGGCTAGCAGCTATACAAGAATCAATTACAGGCTCTGGTCCTCAAAGACAACTCTTTTGCTGGGGTTACTGTGTTATGTGCTCACAAAGTACATCATTTTTACAGTATGTGGGAAATTTAAAAAAAATCCCTTACAACTTAACATCCGAGATTCCCTCCCCCCAAAATAAGTGCCAAGATAAATTTCAGAAAAAAATCTCCCCTCCCCCACTTCTCAACAGTAAGAAAACTGACTTTTTCCAAAGTCTATGGCGACAAAGACATACAAACAAAGAAGAGAAAATGAACAACAAACTTGCACACTGTTCAAGATACAAAATTGCACATGTATTTTACAGCTGTTAAAATTGTACATAGGTAATGGTGCAAAATAAACAGAAAAATGGTATTGGAGTCATATGCCAATTTTATGCATTTCCTTTCCTTTGTCAGTCATATGGCAATTTTATGCATTTTCTTTTCTTTATCTCGGCTTTACATTATTTTACAGTAAAAACTTCAGCTTTATTTAGCATTCTTAAACTGCTGAATTTACACATTTATGTGTGTAACAGTATGTGGCTATTTCTGTGTTGTTTGCATGTGTGTGCACATGTGTGAGGATTTGTTCGCCTGTGTGTGTAGGCATTGAGGACATAAGTCAATATCTGGTAGTATCTTCTATTATTCTCCATCTTGCTTTTTGAGGCAGCGTCTCTCACTGAATGTGAAGCTTGCTATTCCAGCTAGACTAGCTAGCCAGCGATCCCTAAGTTTGTGCCTGTCTCCACTCAAAAGAATTTAGACATGCTCTACTATGGCTTTTTATTTTTAATAGTTTTTTTGTTTAATGTGCTTCCTAAGAATCCAAATTCAGATCTTGTATGTGATCACCAAGCACTTTAATCACTGAACCATTTTCAAGTACTGAAAAGAGCTTTCATATTTATTCACTCTCAGTGCCACAAACAATATAATTCTATTATGCAATTTACCATGGTCAATGGTTGAATCTACAAAAACAAATTCAGGATAACATCTCAGTTAAGCAAATATGTTATTATTTCTAATTAAATAAATATGCGTCTTGGAAAAATATGCTTGTGAATTTTAGAACCATAACATCCCCTTCAAAGCCTGGGCAAACAGGGTAAAGCACTGACCTTGACAATCTGAGCAGTATCTCAAGTTAGATGGGAGAATAGGTCTTTATTCTATATAGCAATATTTATTTTAGAGAAAACCCTCACACACAGAGTCTTTTTTTTTAAATGCCGTATGGTCTTTTAATCCTTTCCTCTATACATAACCTTTAGATCAATCCTTTGAAACTAAATAATATTAAAATATAATGTATTATATTGTGTCCACACTAATGCTTACTCTGTATCATACTCTTTTTGTCTCAGTCCATGCAATACTATTCGTTTTCAGTTCAGAAGGCAACTAAAAACCTTTCATCAGTCTTACTAATTAATGGCATTTATCCAATAATTTGCTGTTGTGAGTAGACAAGCTGGATATATTCATCTCTTGAGGGTAGAGCAAAGGTAATCTAATCAGAATATGTACAAAATCACTTTGAAAGTAGTTGTGGTAGTTTATTAAGAGATAAAATTGATTTCTATTTGATATCTGGTTACTTCAAATCATGTTAAAATTTTATATTAATGTCAAATATCTAAACAAGGAGGTAGTCAAGTTACA
The DNA here is from genome assembly GCF_014885135.2 of Alexandromys fortis. Classification (NCBI taxonomy): domain Eukaryota; kingdom Metazoa; phylum Chordata; class Mammalia; order Rodentia; family Cricetidae; genus Alexandromys; species Alexandromys fortis. The sequence continues at coordinate 3,197,698 of NW_026068143.1, read as the reverse complement.
GCTTGCCTAAATCGCAGAGGCAAGTATATTGTAAGTATTTCAAAGACTGGTGTAGCCAGAAGCAAAGTGCCTTTTGGCACCTTCGTCTTTGTTTCAGCTTTATTCCTTCTTCAAGTCTCACTGAGAAAGGACACAGGATAGACACCTGACTTCTTTTCATAAGCTGCCAAAGGTAGGGAGAGGCTACTCGAAAATTGCCTATTTTGTATGTTTTTCCAAACACTAAAAACAAAATAGTAAATTTATAAAATAGAACTATTTTGGAAAGCTAAAAAATTGTATTATTTTAGTAATCTGACTTAGTGAATACCAATGAAAATAAAAATCATTTCAATAACCAAGAGCTGCCAGCTAATAAACAACATACATAGTAGCTTTAATTGCAGTCACCTGGCCAGCAATTGGTATGCACAAAGATTAATAACTGAAATTAAATGAATTCTATCTTCCTAATCTTTAATAACATTCAGAAATGGTACATGAATATAAAATATCCTTGGTAGAACAACACCTACTTCTATGGAAAATTCTCTCTCTCTCTCTCTCTCTCTCTCTCTCTCTCTCTCTCTCACACACACACACACACAGATTTATTCATCTATTTATTTATTTATTTATTTATTTATTTATCTAATATGCATTGGTGTATTGCCTGCATATATGTCTGTGAGAGAGTGTCAGAGCCCCTAGAACTGGAGTTACAGACAGTTATGAGTTGCCATGTGTTTATTGAGAGTTAACTCAGGCCCTTTGGAATAGTGGCCATTTCCCTTAACTGCTGAGCCATCTCTTGAGCCCCTCTGTTCATCTCTTTAAAAAATATATAAATAATAAATGACAAAAGATAATTTTTGCATGTTAAAATACAATAGTAAGGCTTTAGTTAGGTAGATAGAAAAATGAATAATTAATGGGCACCTAATTTTTTTTTTTAAAAAGTTATTTTTAGGTGTATGTGTGTTTGTGCGTATGCCACATATATTCAGGTATCTTTCGAGGCCAGAAGAAGGTGTCAGATTCCCTGGAGCTGGAGTTAAAGACATATGAGAACTGCCTGATACGGGTGCTGGGAACTGTAGTCAGGTGCTCTGGACGAACAGTAGGTGCTCTTAAACACTGAGCCATCTCCCCCAGGGACCCCTAAAAAATTAGGGATTCTAATTATAGTTCATTCAAGCTTAATAATTATTAGCCATATCACTGTTTTGAAATCTGGCTATTTAAAGACACAGAATACTGCACACAGCTAGGGAGCCAGAGAAAACATCTTTTTTGTTTGTTTGTTTGTTTGTTTTGTTTGTTTGTTTTGTTTTTTCGAGACAAGGTTTCTCTTTGGTTTTGGAGCTTGTCCTGGAACTAGCTCTTGTAGACCAGGCTGGTCTTGAACTCACAGAAATCCGCCTGCCTCTGCCTCCCGAGTGCTGGGATTAAAGGCGTGCGCCACAAACGACTGTCGAGAAAACATCTTAATGATCCACATCAGTCACATTCAATCCATATGTGAAGGACCTTGTCTATAAGTAATTTCCCTTCTGTTGAAACAAACCCATTTTTTTCTTGTTTTGTCCTCAGTGGGGGGGGGGGGGTGACCTGGTCACTGTCCTCTGTAGAGCAACTTCTCAGAAATTAAATTTCTTTTTTAAAATAAACTAAGCAACTGTGGTTAATTCAATCACTCCATAGAAACACCATTCTTCAGTTGTTTAATTCATTGCTAATAGAATTGACTGAAAATGTCCAATGCATCTACATCATGTACTAGAAAAACTCACATGAAACCTCCAACTTTTCTTTTGCATATAAGACCATTTGGATGATGGTTTCTGACTTTTTTCTTTCTTCTTCAAAACTGTCACTTAAAAGCAGATTACAGTTGCTTAAATATACACCGTGTGGTCACAGATTTGCCCAGTGTGTAGTTTTGTATGTTATCACTTTCCAGAAACCCACTTTCTCTTTCCTTCTAGTTGTCAGCTAAATACCTGCTCACACTTTAAGACTAATCAACTATTTCTAAGTACTTCTCTCATATCTTCTATGCTGTGAATAATAGAACACGGTAGTTTCTGCATGCAATATCGATTTTGAAAGCTTGGAGAGACTATTTAGTAGTACTAGGAACATGCCATAATATACTAGTTCGTCAACACATGTTTCTGAATAAGTTTTCTTTTCTTCATAGTAACTCTCATTTGTGTATGGCAAATAAGAATACAGCTAAATTTAATTCTATTGTTATATAAAGACCGAAGCACGAACACACTCATACATGCACACAGGCAGTGACTAACAAGTCTCGACTTCTCCAGGACACACTATGTGCTGATAATTAGGTGTGGGTGAAAGTCAGATTGAAGTTATAATATTCTCCACTGTGATAGGCACTGTCCTAAATATTAGTATAAGAAACAAATAATGATGTGTGATAATTCTGAAGCATGAATGTTTGAATTTAGGTAGAAAATATGAAACTACATAGAACAAAGAAAATACACATATTAATTTTGTGGCAAATGTCACAATTTATATAATTATATTATTATAAGGAGTTTTCTGACACAGTAGAAAAAAAGATAAATTTGAGTCACTGTGGAAAAAAATACGTATTTTGTCAATGAATAGTAGGAAGAGAAAATGGAAAAAAATCAAAACCCATAAATTTTAAGTTGTGCTAATTAAAAGAATGGTGTAACATGTCAGAAAATGCTAACTTCAGAGTGATCTAGTTTTAGAATGGAGAGGGAAGCAATATGTAAATACTCTCAGGGAAAGTGGCTATGAACAATTAACTCTCTCTGCTGTATTGCTCACAATTATCAGATAAAGATACAATCTGATTTTATTCATAATTGGTAGATACACAATCAGACTTGAACCTTTAGCCTTCAACTTCCTATTTCGACAATCTTGGGAAAACACTTTCCCTAATCATAAACTAGGTGTTAGTTAAGTAGCTATGGTCCAAGCCATATTTGTGGGACTTGATATGATAAAGTATTATCAGGACCATGATGATCATCAAACTGAAAGTAATGTGAACCTCCCTCAGTTTCCCATCTTAACATAAGTATCAGAGTCACATCAGTCCCTTTTTGATGTGGCTCTCTACTAGCATGATAATTTCATGTCTTGCCATGACTCTCTCTAAACTCTAACTTTAGCTATGTATATGTCTAGTGACATAAAGTTGTTATTGATTTTTAAACCTGCTTTTTAAAAGACATCTTATATTCAGCACTGAAAACAATGGTATTCATTCAATGTTGGTTGAATGAAAAGGTAAAGATTCCCACATTCACTTGGTTCCTTTGTATCTATTAATATACTTTTCCCTTTACCAGGGAAAATGTTCTATGTTTGCATGAAGGACGAAAAATCAATATGAATTATCCATGTGCTATGTGTCTATGGCACAGGCACTTTGGCAAGTGCCTTGTAATCATATATTTTAAATCTTGAAATCAACCCAGTGAATTAGTTATCTCTATGTCCATTTTTCAGGTAACATACAGCATATAGGCAGAGTTCACATAGTTAATAAGGGTTGGTGCCAGAACACAGCCTGTTTACTTATACACATTGAGATTTAATATTTACTGGTTTTACTAATGGGCTATAGGTTATGAAGAAGGTGTTTGGAAAAGGGAGCCATTGTGCAGGAAGATTGGTCATTAATAATAATGAGTCCTTTCCAACTTCATTGAGTATAATTAATACCACTTGTGCTTTTCCATAGTGATTTATACATGCTCTGGTTGCAACATTTATTTCACAATACATAATTTTGTTTACATACTCAGTATCACCCACCAGATTGTGACCTCCTTATAAATGAGGACTATGATCAGATTTCCCCCTGGAATATTCAATGAATAAAATACTCCAGACAAGCCAAAGATAATTAAGGCTAATTTGATGATTAGAGAAATCTTTGGTGACCTTCAAGTATTGTTTCAAAATAGTGCCAAGGACATAAAATTAAATTAAATGGATAGCCAGAAAGAGGAGGTAATGTGTAAGGATAATTTATTCAAAATATTGACTGTGGATAATAACCGGATAATAGAGGGGGCAGTAGAGCCAGCAGCTGGAAAATGGTGAGGCTAGTGGCAAAAGTTATTATAATTATCCTACTGAATAAGTTCAGCATAATTAGGCTGGAGGAGATTAGGAACCAGAAGAAATAAAAACAGAAAATCAAGAATTCACGGGTGCCTGCAACTACCCAGGCCCAGAACTAGGATTTAATGTTGGCCCTCCCTAATAGGCACCTATTCTGTGATCTGTTGGGGCACAGGTTGCGGGGGCGGGGGGGGTCCTCTGGACCCAGGGTCATGGGATCTCCACAAAACAAGGGACACAGGACAGCAAAGGAATGTCCGGGAAGAATCCCAGTGAGGGTCAAGTGTTAATAATGTAGCGGCAACCAGGGACTTCTAACCAAGCCAATGATTTTTGTGATGAATGCCCGCATGTAAACATATATGGATAAAGGGGTTTACTGCGTGATTGATTCACTGTGTCACATTGCAGCTTCCATGATAAGATTTCTCCTTCCTTCCTTCCTTCCTTCCTTCCTTCCTTCCTTCCTTCCTTCCTTCCTTTCTTTCTCTTGATCTCTCTCTTTCTTAATTTTATTTTTTTAATTTTAATTTTGTTTTATTGGGGTGGGTTGCAGGGGCAGAGAGCAGATGGAAGGGGAACAGAGATGGGTGGGATGCATGATGTGAATGACACAGAATAAATAAAAAAAGTTAGAAATCACTATTTTGAAGTACATATTAATATAAATTTATAAATCCAAACAAGTAATATTTTCATTGTTGTTACATACTGAGTTTTACTATGAACTCGTTACATTTAGGTTTTAAACATAACATTTTTAACTATTCTTTTATTTTAAAATTACAATTCATAGCTATTTCTTGTTGCTTATAACTATTTTCTACAATGTTTCTTTGAGAATCATCTCTTAGTCTGCTTACTTCTTCAGTTTTGTTGCACAGAGCCATGATCTTTCTACAGCAGAAATTAGTAATTTAAATTTTTGAAAGAAAGGTATGACTACATCTATTAACCACCTATCTTACATGTTTTATAAATTTATTTTCATATGACTACCTTAATAAAAGTGAGCTTCTCAAGTTAAAAAAAAAAGAATCCAATTGTGCTAGGCTAGGGATGTAGCTCAGTGGGAGTCTTAGACAGTCCTGGATTCAACTCTCAGTACTTTTAAAGGATGGTAAAATAATTCATGGGTATTGACTACGTTATTAAACAGGGACCCCTTGACCAAAAGCACTGGCCTCCTCTGGGAAGCTGTTAGAAATTCAAATCAACTAAATCAGAGGGTGTTTTTTTCCTGTACTTGGTAAAAATGTGTTTGTGGGGGGAGGTGTTGAGAAAACCTAAATGTAATTTGAATGCATTCCAAGGTCTGGGAGTTACTATGACATAATTTTCAGGTCAAGAGATACTCAGGCAGCTACCCCCAGTTTACCTACAAAATCTTACAATATTTTTAAAAATAACAAGTTCTATGTTTGATGTGTTTTCAAAGCTTGATCTCGATTTAAAACTGGAGAAATCTGGAGCCATTTGTAGCAACAAAAGGACAGAACTGCTCTAACTGTTCTTGATTAGTCCATATAAAATGACACTGATCTGTATCATAATTTACCACTTATTGGTTCAAGAGCACAACAATCAAACAAACTGTGCATGCTGCGCTGTGGAGGCTTCCGATATATTGCTCATAAATGTTATAAACTGTCCCTTGTTTTTCTCCTTAAAACTATACTAAAATTATATTCCCGCCGCACTACATTGAGTCTGGTATACTGTGTTTCAGTGCAGTGATGGACTAGACAGCCTAGTAGATTATCCGCGCCCTCTTAACTAACTGAAGCTAATAAGCAAATTCTCATAGGCTAATGCAACCTGCCACTCAGATATTTTGTCAGAAAATTTAAATTTTAGTTGCAGACAACTGGGCTTCAATGTTAGCCACAAATATACCTGTGGTACTAATACCTTCTTTGGTTTTACATGTCAGAGTTATTTATACTTGCTCTAAGGAGTTCAATTCCTCAATCCTTAGGCCACACAGAATGTACTTCTAGCAAATATGAGCACACTGTGCCCATGAAAATAAAATGGTGAAGTAGCATCCATGAGGCAGCATATGCTGATACTGTGTTACCAGAGTCAGCATCCCAATTTCAGGTGGAAAGTAAATTGTGAGAGTATGTTATATAGGAACGAAACAGTGGGTTTTATGCATCTGCCCCAAAGCAACCTTACACACCAACTTTAGAGTGTTACAGAAAAATGCTTAGCTAAGTTCATGAGAATGGCTGTAGAATGTATAGTGATAATAGATATAAAATAAAAGGAATGCAAAGGAAGTCATACACATGCTCCCTAGTGAGATGTTTCTTGGTACATTTAAGGAGGTCTAACATGAAAGTGGTGTTAAGATTTACATTTGAGACAAAACTTCAGGCCAATAAATTACATTAGAAAGAAATCCTTTCAGACCTCTCCCTTTCTCTTTATAGTTATGCAAACAGCTACAAGGGACTCAGTGAACTTAAGACCTGTATTAACAAAGAGTTGCCCACTACCCATGTGTGAAGGGAACAGCTCTAACATACCAACATGACCAAAGACACACCTATACTGGATTGATTAACCTTAAAAAGAAATAAGATATTTCATTCGAGAGAAAGATATTATTGAATCCTTGAAATTTAAACCATTTAATCTATCACTGTGATCAGATAATTCAACTTTATTTCTTTTAGTAAAATGTTTCCTAATTATGGTTTATTTTCCTATTATATTTATATATTCATGGAACAGTTAATATTTAAGCAATCATGAATGCTCCAGTGCATATATCAAAACAACTACTACTGCTTGCCAGTCTTGATACAGCACATGAATCCTAATGTTAGTTTCCTTTTTTTTTTTTTAAATAAGTTCTGCTCTCTCTGCCAAGGGTTGTTTGCAAATTATTGCTTTCTTCAACACAAGCACACATTGCAATAACACTGAGAAAGATAATGTACTTTTAAGGATTGCAATTACCATAAAGACATTAGCTCTGCAGCTACGACCAGACAGGTCTAACACATGCATTCTTGGCTTTATTTCTGAATCTGTCACCAAAACTCGTTTCTTTTAAAGGTGTTACATGACCGCGGTTGACACTAATTCAGCCAAATGTAATTTACACCGGAAAAGATGTCCTAATTCTTTATGTAGGCTGGATTGTCCTTTTTTTTTACACTCTTAATGTTTGTAGTCTAATGGTACTTCCAACAAAAAGGGAACAGATGATATCAATTGTATAAAAAGTCATCCAATTTAAGAGCGTTGCACTTGTTAACTTAATTTATGGTAGTAATCTGGGAAAGCAGAACTTAAACTGGAAACCATGACAACATTAAATGTAATAAGGATTCATCTCAATTGCCACCTTCAGGCCCAGCAGGGCATCTGTGCTATTAGTTTCTCAGAGAAGACAAATTCTGCTTTCCTACCCTCACTGCTCTACCTCTTAGGGTTTTCCTTGTAGTATTACTTATTCAAGGTGAATGCACGACACACGCATTAGTCTGAAGTAGCCAGGACCAGTGGCAAATCAACAGCCACTTCTGCTCATTTAGGAAAGGTCACAATGAATTAATGAAACATGTCTGTACTTCACAAACAAAAGAAGGTCTGCTACTTACAAGTGCTTTCAGTTAATCAACCTGTCTATAGTAAACCTACCATTTCTTCTGAGAATAGTTTTAAGAAGATCAAATTATTTTAAATTGATATAAAAACAGTCTACAAGCATGAGTATCTCTTGGGTTTTTTAAGAGCTTCTTTAATAAGGATTGCTTTATACAAATACTAAAACCACCCAACTTTTATTGTAATGAGCATTTTTACTTAAACCTGACTACATGAAGTTTGAGAGGAAGTAAGATCAGTTCTTTGTCGTTTTTCCGTGGACATAAGTTCAAAGATTATTACCACCAATAAGAGAGAACATGGGCAATAATGCAGGTAGCTATCACTCAGAGGTTTGTCATTAGTATAAAGGTAACTCTGATAATCAACAGTAAATATTTTGAAAAGCAAAATCAACAGCAAAGAGGAACAGCTGTTTAGGAGTTACTTAAATATATTTCTGTCAGTAGCTTTCTCCAATCAATCATTCATTCACTCTTCTTCAATTCTCTATATAATTTTATCGTATGAAGTAATATCAATAATTTTCTCTTCTTGAGTATTTTTCTAATCACTTTCTTTTTGCAGCTCTGGGAATGATTATCACTGATATCTTATCAATGATACCTTATTACAAATAATCAGCTGTGAATCCTCTTTTTCATTGTAAGAAATGAATATAACATTTAGTATTTTAAACATCTAGAGCTTAGTGACAGTAAAGACATTCACATGCCTATGAAACCACTCCTATTATCCATAATCAGAACTTATTAACAGCCTAAGCTAAAATATTAAACACTAACAGTCTGTTTTCTTTCTAAACTTCCGAGTAGCTACATCTCGAGTTTTGTGTAAATTTGACTATTCTAAGTACTCATATAAGGACAAGAATCATCGATGATGCTGCATATACCAGAAGTTCAATGCTTAATCTTTTGGGAGTGAAACACAATCAAATATTAAAGGCAGGAGAGTTGTTGAAGGGTAGGGTTCCAACTTGAAGGGGGAAGAAGATAAGAGAGGAGGGGCTTTGGGGTGAAAATAAAATCCACTGTATAAACATATGAAACTGTCAAGCAACCACAAAAAAAATTAACAAGAAAGAAAGAAAGAAAGAAAGAAAGAAAGAAAGAAAGAAAGAAAGAAAGAAAGAAAAGAAAGAAAGCCTTTCTGGAGTTGCAAAGTAGAACAGAACAGGGTTGTGAGGAATCTATATTAGGTACTTTGGTGTGGGATCTGTAGTACTAGAAAAATGCCAATTTCACCAAACTTTATTCCAACTGTGTAAGTTTTATTGTATGCCAATTATGTCTCACAAAGTCCCTTAAATAAATTATAGCTGAGGATCAATTTTCTTTTAAGTAGTAATAAATTTGACTGTTGCTGCTGTTGCAAACAAAAAAAAATCCTCAAAAACTAAATGGATGCTTGAGGAAATCAATAAACACTTTGGCTTTTTTCATACATGGTATAAAAGCTGAAATTTTGGATCACTACACAACTTGAAATGGGCTATGAACAACTCATGAAGAATTCTGAAAATCAAACATTTGTACTATATTTTATATTTTATTTGTAATATATATATACTTCAAATATTTGAATATGATTTATATTAGCGTATGATGTTCCTTCATGTCAGATTTCTAAATATATTAAAATGGGTTTTATGTCTTGGATGTGACGTTTCCTCCCAAAAGGCTCAAGGTTTGTATAATTGGTCCAGAAATTATAGCATTTTGACAGATTAGAGCAAGAGCATATTAACCTCATAATGGGCTATTAGGAAGTGGGCATGCCACTAAAGGTTATATGTTTATTTCCATTTAGGTTCTCTCTGCTTCCTGTCTGCCAAGAAGTGAGCTTCCTTGCTTCACCACAAGCTCCAGTCATGATATTCTATCTTTCTTCTGTCCAAGAACCACAAAAGCAACCAACTGTCATGTGAAACCATGAAGCTCTGTGTGCCAACCAATCTTGCCTCTAGTAAGTTTTTGTGTTCCTTGGGCATTTTGTCACTGCGATGGTAAGCTGATGAGATACAAATGTACATGATAAAGATTTCATTGAATTCAAAGAGCAAATTCCTTTCTCTTAAAAAGTCCATCTCCAAATGGTTTATATTTCATCATACCCGGACCCTTAATCCTGAGCATTAGATAGGAAACTGTTCCATTCACACTTATCTAAATAAAAGTCACAAAAGTCTCTTGCTATGGCAAGCAGTGCTTGATTTTTGTGCCTTATTAGTGAAATGAGGGCTGTGTACATAAAGGAGTTTTAGTTATACAATTATATTGTTGTTTTGGGTTGTTAGCGTAAAATTCTAGAAAGCTATTTTAAAAACTAACATTTAATTAAGAGGGGGAGGAGAAGGAAGAGGATTATGGGAAGTGAATACATGATGTAGTTGGACTTAAATATGTTATGAAGCTCATCACTGTACAACAAATGCTAATGAAAATGTGCAAAAAAATTAATGCAGAAGGTACATAGTTGCTTACGAATCAATTTTAAATATTGTACCATTAATAGAAATGTGTAGGGGCTGGAGAGATGGTTCAGTGGTTAACAGCACCTGCTGCTCCTGCAAGAGGAGCTGCGTGCAATTACAAACTTATACATACTGGCTCACTGCTTTCTCTAACCCCAGCTGCAGGTGCTACAAAGCCTTCTGACTTCCATGGCAAGCAGGCATGCATTTACATGCAGGCAAAACATTCAAATACATATCCTGAGATTCCATAATATAAATGAAGAAACCAGAAGAACAGAGAAAAAGAAAAAAATGCCATTAAGGCTTTGTATTCACCCTCATGACAGAATTCAGAGAAAAAAAAACAAATTGAAAATGAGTGATGTCCATGTTGAACATGGGACTGGTATGATCCTCTTCCTTTGCACAGAAGTGCAGCAACCTCACAGTGTGGGATCCCACCTCACAGTGCTTTATTGCCTGGTAGTTAGCCAACATTTATGAGCAACATGATTCATTTTTTATGTATGTTGCTATATCATGTCCTGCTATCCCCTTTACGGCCCTCCCCACACATTTTTCCACTTCTATCTGGCTTTAGCATTACAATGTTCTGTATGTACCAACAAGTTTATAAAAAAAAATGATTGGAAATATGTTTGACTTTTCTTTTTCCCTGCAAAAATCCTAGCAGTGGGCTCCACAGAGAGTAAGGGTTCAATAAATGTGGCCGCAATTACCAGAATAAAAAGGTATTTAAAAAGATATAAACAATTCCTAAAGCCTCTAAAGTTGTCACAGAGCTTAATATTAGTATAAACTGACACTTTACAAACTTCCTTCCAGTCACTGGTTCCCCTTATTAAGGCTGTGCAATGCGTTCATTAGGAAAGCTTCATTTGCCTGGAAAACCAGCTTGTAACATGAGTGGTCACATTCAGTCACAGAATGCCATGTTTTATTTTGAACAACAGTTTCAAACAGGGTTTAAATCCCCTTTGAACAGCGCTTTTATAGAATAAAAAAGCATTTGCTTTCAAACTTACTAATTATACTCACTAAATGCTGCTCATGTTGTCGACTTTCCCCCACTGTGAGAATTACAAAATCAGTCATAAGATTAAACTCAGCAAATGACTATGCCAATTCACAGAATACTAAGCCAGCTGGGTTCATTTAAATCCTCTCTGGAAACAGTCTTCGTGGTGAACCAAGACAGACCTACAGCTAGTTCCAGAAATCTTCACTTATTTCTGTTGTGGTACTGAAAATGTTTACAAGCACTTTAAAAAAATGGGAAAATCATCCAGGAATTTTCTAAACTAGAAAATGTTTTCTTTCAGTTAACCATACTTCTCAACCCAGCATGTGTCAATATTACTGTTTAGTCACAATTATTTCCCAAATACAGTTGGGAAACAGTAGGACCTAAGCGTTTCGAGGTAGTGAATGCCTTTTTGAGAAAAGAAAGGAATGCAGTGTATGTCTAGTTAGGGAGCAGAACTTTTTCAATAAGGAAAAAAATGTGAGCAAAAAAATAAAGACGGCTTTTAAATAGTATTGACAAGGACTACCAATCAAGACTTCATTTACAACACACTGTTCTCTAAAGATTTAATAAACTGAAGATTTGAGGACTTAAGGAAGTGTTCACACAACTGAAACTATAGTGTTGTAAATGTACAAATCTAAAAGGAGGTAATCAAATTCTGAGAAAATAAGGGTTACAGTTAAAGTATTAGCAGACTTACACCTTGCATATAAATGATTATTTCAGTTTTGAGAATACTCTTTAAATTGGATCACAAGTAGTATGCTTCAGATCTTAAAGTTTAGACAAAAGGAGAAGAAAGGTAAACTAAGTTATAAGCTCGTTTTTACTCTCTCAAAGTTCAAGTCCACAGCAAGTTATATTCAAAGAAATACATTCCTTCATAACTACAACATTTTGAAGTACACAGACAAACTTAACACCTGCTATATTGGGCTTCTCTGAAAATTAATCTCACAACTAGTCACAGGATACATTTTTCACACTGACTTATTTAAAAAGAAATGATTTTAAAAAAGTTGTTCTGAGGGGAAGAATTTTTTATGATGAATTTTTCTACTTTTTTGCCTCCTGTTCAAAACCTTATTAAATGATCATATTACAGTGAAATTGAGTATATTAATTATATTAATTTATATATTTTTAAAAAAATTAGTCTTTTTGCATACTAGGGATTGAATTCAGAAAGAGCTTATCAAGGAAATGTAACACCAATTATGATCTTTTGTGTTCTCTCCTCTTTCCCTTTTCTCTCCCTCTCTCCCTCATTCTCCCACCATTTTTCTTCCTTTCCTCTCGCTCTCTTTCCCTTCACCACTACTTTCTAAAGAGATCTCACTCTTTAGGTCAGTCTGGAACTCACTGTTTAGCACAGGGCATCTTAAAACTCCAAGGCAATCTTATTGCCTCAGCTCTCATGTGATGGGATTAAAGGTATGGCATACCATACAGAGCATATTTTTTTTTTGACTTTTGATTTTCTGTTGAAGCCTCCTCAACTTGCCCAGATTGGCCTTCACCTCCTCTTGCTGCTCAGGGAATGCTTAAGCCTGCTATCTTGCTTCCTCAGTCTCAGAGGTAGCTAGGATACAGGCCTCCACTGCTAGGTCTGCCCCATTTCAATTACTGGTTTAAAGAGGATAAGAAACGTTAATAGGTGACCCTAATTCTGTAAAATGTGTGACGGTGTAGAAACAGTTGAAGTTATCATGTGAGAAATCAATCGTATAATCAGAGACACAAACTCCTTACACCAAGTTTCTTTCTACTTTAGACATCAATCTGCATAGCAGCATTATATTATGTAAAGGAAAACAGGTACTCTATCGCTTGGAAATTGGAAAACTCTATTTATTGTCACAGAAGGACATTTGTCAAAGCACATAACACTGTATTCACAGGTTTAAAAAATCATAGTACCACAATCACTTATTTCCAACATTTATAAAGCTACAACTCTTAAACATAAACTCAGAAGGGGATTTATTTTCATTTTGATTTTAATGGCATTAAGGGCATTGGAAGTAAAGGCTTCTGATTGGATCTAGGATATAATTTAGAATAAAGTACCAGTCCAAATTTTATGAGATCAGAGTTGAGACAGAAAAACAAAATCAAATGGCGTCCCCATGTGAGGATAACATGTAAAAGTGGTTATCTGCAGTCAAATGGAGGAGACCTCCAGAGAAACCAACCAGAATCTTGGTCTTAGAAAATATGAGAAAATAATTTTCTTTTATTTAAACCTCTGAGTATATGGTATTTTTTCATAATACCTGAATTGTCTAATATAGTATCCCATGTTTTCACCTCTATGAGCATTAGGGTTTGTTTGTTTGTCTGTTTTGTTTTTGTGTTTTACTATTCACAAACGAAGAAAATTAGCCTTTATTTTATGATAAACTTCTAACATTTATGATATAATTCACAGTGTTTTAAATAAAATTAGTAGACATTGTGAAAATTTAGAAGAATTCATTTACAGGTTACTGAGGTGCACTATGTTTTCCCTTAGATTCTCTCCTGGATTATTTTCAAATTTTGCTGTCATATACAGTGGGTATATTCTTCGGGAATCATATTTAATGCTAAGTAATTTTCCATTTCACAATGCAACTAACTTTACACCTCTTCTTTCAATTTCTAAAATGGTGAATCCAACTATAGTGTATTTAGCAACAGAATGATTCATCATTGATATGGTCAATTATGACACTGTACTCTAGAACAATCATTTAATAAGACCAGCATTATGCAATGATCAGTACATTTCCTCATCTAAAGATGAATAAACTAAAGTTCAAAGAGCCTTCGCCATGACTACTTGGACAAGGAGTGGCTTTATCATCCACATTAGGTCAATCAGCTTCTACTAAAAGTTGTAATCAAATACAGAGTAAAGAGCAGAAAAAGGGTCGACGATAATACATTCCCAATGAAATGTCCTTTGAAGACTTTCAGTTTGCTTCTACTACATGAATTTTCAAAACTGCCAGTGTCTTATTATTATATATTATTTATATAAATATATACATATATAACATATTAATATATGTACTGCATGTTAATATTAATATATGTAATATATACATATTAATATAAACAGGGACTGTGGTAGCTTAGAAAATATTATGGGTATGGGTGGTTTAGCTGTCTATCACAGGCATACAGTGCCTGCAGAAACCAAAAGAGGTTGTCAGATCCCCTGAAAATATAGTGACAAAGAGTTGTGAGCCACTATTTGAGTGCAGGGAATCAAACAAGAAGCCTCTGGAAGAACAGCAAGTGTTCTTAACCACTGAAATATCTCTAAAGCCTGGCTGCTCCTTTAAAGTCAAATCCATTAGCTTTTCTCCATTCTCTGGTTGAGTTATCTCAAATACTTCCAACAAATTCCATTTTTCTCTTGAATCAGACAGACAATTTTGGTTGTAACCTACTAAAGACCCATATCTGATAAACTCAAGCAAATGAATGCATAGAGCATCATTGTTTTTTGAATCTTTTACTTACATATATATCATATTTGCTACTATACGCTGAAAACAAAATAAAAAAACGTTCCTGAAGTGCAGCATTGCTTAGAATTTCCATGACTAAGAAAGGAGCACAGTCCAAGCACTGCAAGTTCGTCTCCATTTAGATGGGTTTTATTACACTAAAGTACACTGGTTTGGTGACTCACCAGTGATAATTCACTACTGAAATAAAAAAAAAAGCATTTTACAGTCATTATATCCTTTAGTGTTACTTCTAATTTTGATTAACTCGTTTGTTTTCCTTTTCTCATCAAATATCATAGGTTCTTGTGAAAAGCAGTGGATAATAATTTTAAAATCAAAGAAGAATTTATCATTAAAAATTTAGGTGAGAAATGGTATCATCTTTGAAGCATATTCTATAATTTATTAAAGAAAAATATCATTAGAATCATCTTTTATAAGTGAAATTTAACAAAAATTCTAGCTAATCATATATCAATCGTTAGTTAATTCCATTTCTAAAAAGATTAAAGATCTAAGCTAACTATTTCTATGCACTTCAGTAAATTTCTGTGAGTTTAGACATTTATATCTACTGAGAATCCTTTGTATTCAAGGAACATCATTTTTATTCCTACACATTGTGGGAACATCAACCATGTATATGATGTTTCTCTTTATTAATGACATGTATTTCCCTGAAAGTATTTCCCAGAAGATAAAAATCCAACTGAAAAGTGTGTAAAAGTGTGTGTGTGGGGATATTTCAAAACCTTTACTTCTTTTTTTCCTTTAGAACACTTATTACTACATGATAGTATTTCCCCCAAGACGATTTTTTATTTTATTTGAAGTTGGCAAAAATCTTTGTGCTAAATCCTTTGAGCATACCTCTAGTGATAGATGTCAGATCAGTGCTCTATGGAAAAACTTTTGTTTGACAGGTAGATGACAGGAAGAGAGCTCTCTCCAAAATAAATGACTTAAGAATAAAATCTTTCTGTGAGATTAATATAATCTTTTCTTCTTGCATATAAATGAATAGCTCATTCTTGCTTCAAGATAATCATCATGAATTTGAATAAGGAAAATTAATGCAGTTTAAAAATGACATATTTGTTCAAATTAGAACAGTTAGCGTGAGATATGTATATATCAAATGTAAAATAGATATATGGCATGATATAAATATATACAATATAAATTTATGACTTAATTTATATCTTCATAATCATAAACCAAAAGTATACATTCAAAAACTGTACATAGAGAATACATTCAACCTGAGTAGCCTCTTAGTAAGGCATGATCTTAGTAGGATAGGTTATAAGGTCTATAATTGTATGAACAGGACCACACTAATTTCGCATTATAAATACAGATGTAATTACTAATTTATTTCAAGTATTGCCTAACTATTTTTGGTGTTATCTAATGAACCGACATGTTCCCCACTAAAAGAAGAGAGAAGAAAACTATTCTTGAAAAAGTATGGTATTTTCAAATTATCTAGTCTATCTATATGTTATCTATAATGTTATCTTTTTATATAATACTTAAAGAAATATCAGGAATAAAGGGATAGCCAAAATCTCATTACATATATCACCAATCCATGCTATCCCTTGTACTTATGTATGTTACAATTAGTACAATGAAATCATTTTCATATATTAAAATATAAATTTGTATATTTGCGCCTTGTATAGATCAGTAAATGAAAAATAAGGAATGCCATATTTATTTGGGATTTTTGTTAAAAGATATTTCTAAAAGGAGTCAAATTTCTGCAATATTTTCTGATCTGAAAAGGGAATAAACAGTGGAAGCATGGGGAGATGTCAAAGAAAGATTACTTCTCTCCAGATGAATTTTCATCTCAAGCTTCCTTAAAGGCCTTCACCTCAGAATCTGTTCAGTTGTCTGTAATAGACAGATCTTTTCCTTAAACAAGTTGGGCTGCCTTCTCTGGGCATATACAATCACTTTGGGAATTCTGTTTCTTTGTCTCCTTTTCATAAACCTCAAAAATAATACTAAAAATTGTCCAGTCAAAGCAGTATTTTTATTATTCAATTTTTAAAGTTTTAGGCAGATATCTTGAAAATTGTGAGAGCTTATTGGTTCAATGCTACAGAGACACAAGAGTTTTGTGTTCATAGAGCACAATAATCAAATCATATCCAAAGAAAAATTCCTAGCTCTTTTCCTCATATAGTTAAGCTCTTAATATATTACTGGAGACTTAAACTATGTAAAAAGAATGAAATATGAGGTTAAACCTATTTTATAAATGAAAATTTAGTATGGTCTATAATCTCCAGGAAGATTTAATCAGAAAGACATAAGTAAAAAAGACATCATAATCTTATGAATTTTATTGTGATAAGATTTTTTAAATATTTAGTTTAATAAAGATATACTCAGTAATTAAGTTATCAACTTCACTCCTATGGCATATGATTTAGAATTGATAGATTATTCCCACTTAGATCATTTCAGCTTACATACCAAAAATATTAGTTAAAAAATAATACTATTAAATGGTGCCTTACCTTACAAAGAAAGTTGATCTTAAAGCCCAAAGACTGGGCATTTCTTGAGCCTGAGTTCATGTAGTTTCCAATCAAAAGAACCAACTCTAATAGTCTGTTAAAGCTTTCACTTTTCTTCAGCTCTTCACATGCAAGAGTTACTGCTATGATGCCTGGTTTGATGTTGTTTATATGTTCTTCAAAGGTGAGTTTGAAAAGGATGCTTGTGAGACGAGGCCGTAACATTTTCACCGAGCTCATCTGGAAGATAAGGAATGTCTGTCATAATATTTTATAAAACGTTCTTTCATCTCCTTATTGGGGATAATTTCATGAACAATATTGTAAGTTCATACACATGGCCAATATACTGTTTTTGTTTGTCTTCAGCTTTCCAAGGAAAATTTAGGTAAAGTTTTAAAAATCAGAAGCAGTCATCATGGTTATAATCTGATAAAATAAAGCTGAGGATGAACAGTTTCTACATGTTAATTGCAAAACCTTTAGTCACACATAGCATATAGTCAAAATATATCCCTGAGATGAAATAGGAAATCTTATACGCATAAAATTGAATTGAATGTATATGTATATATGTCATAGACAGTGGGTGTTCATGACAGTCAAAAATGTAGATGTAATATTTCCTAAGAAATTATCTGTTGGTATAGTTTGAAACTAGGGCATTAATGAAGACTAACTGTGAAAATTTCTTTTCATAAAATATAGTGAATATTTAAATTTTAAATTTGTTCTAAATAATTTTACCTACATGTCAAATGTTACTGTTAACATATCATTCAATTTTTTATGTTGGTTTTCCTCAAAACAGTTCAACTTGGGTTTTAATTACTTTTTCGTAAGATTATTGATGCACATTCCAAATTCTCTTTGGTATAGCCCCAATAATAATTATTCTGAGGTTTGAATTTCCTTTGACTCCAAATTAATTAGTTTCCATTTACCAAATGAAATCTGAAAAGGGGATGGGTGGAGACTAGATACACAGGAGCATTTTATGCAAACACAATGAAAAGAAATTATTAAATATACTAATCATACAGAATTTTGCATGTGTAGTTTAGTTTTTCTTTTTTTTTCTTTTTTAAATTAATTTATTTAAAAAAATATTTTCTCATTTTACAAACCAATCCCAGTTCCCACTTCCACCCCTTCTCCCGCTCCCTTCATCTTCCCTTCCCACCCCCTTCCATTCCTCAGAAAGGATGAGGCTTCACTGGGAAGTCACCAAAGTCTGGCACATTGCTTTGAGGCAGGAACAAGTCCGAGCAAGGTGTCTCTCCAAAGAGAATGGGCTCCAGAAAGCCAGTACAAGTAGTAGGGATAATTGCTGGTGCCACTACCAGTGGCCCTGTAGTCTGTCCCAGCCAGACAACTGACACCCACATTCAAAGGACCTAGTTTGATCCTATGCTTGTTCCTCTATTGTCAGGTCAGAGTCAGTGAGCTCCCATTGGCTCAAGTAAACTTTTTCAGTGGGAATTCTTTGCTCATATTCTTGCTATTCCCTCTCTCTGTGTGTTATATGTAGTGTGTGTCTGCGTGAGGGTGTGTATTTTATGTGTCTCTTTGTTTCGTATGTTCGTATGTGTGTGTTTTATGTGGTGTGTGTATGTGTGCAGGCGTGTGCTTTGTGTGTCTGTGTATGTGTGTTGTATGTGGTGTGCATGTATGTGTAAGGGTGTATGTTTTATGTGTCTCTGTGGTGAGTGTGTGTGTGCTTGTGTGTGTGTGTGTGTGCACTTGCTTTTCTTTTTAATTAATTTATTTATTTATTAAAGATTTCTGTCTCTTAGTTTTTCATAGACAAATTTTGAGCACAGACTAGGCACTGAGATATTTGCAAGTATAAAATTCATTGAAAGCATTAACAATGTCTTTTTGTTTTAAACATGTCTTCACTTTGTACCCAAGGCTTACCTTTGACTTTTGCTTATTCCATCTCAGCTTTTTAGAAGGTGATGTTACAGAAAATTGATTTAAATCACAAAGAACCTTTCTGTTGAATCCTCTGTTATGTCCCATGTGCTTAAGTTCTGAGTACTTGTTTTCTAGCTGTTGGCACTATTTGGAAAGTTGTGGAACCTTTAAGTATGACTCAGCTGTGGGAAGTGAGTCAATGGGTGCAGGGTTTGGAAGGGTACACAACTGTCACACACTTTCTTCCTGGTCTACCACCTTGTGAACAGCCTTTGCTACATACACCTACCACCATGAACCAATCTGTCCTGCCATGACGTCCCTTTCCATGATGGACTAAAATCCGAAAATATAAAGCAAATGAAACCTTGCCTCCCTTATATCAGTTCTGTCAGATATTTTATCACATCTACGAGAAAGGTAAGTAATATACCTTCAAAAGCTACACATGAATTACTGAGTAAACCATACTAGCTCTAATAGTGAAGCAACACAGTTGTCTGACTTTCCTTTGAGATTAACTTGCCTATTAATGATGGATATCTGCCTCTCTCTATCTGAACTCTTAACTTTAGTGAATTCTGTTTTCATACTTTTTCCAGGCAGAAATATATAAGAATGGAGCTAATACTGCCCTGATAAAGTATACACATAGCTCTCATCACTTTGGATTATTTTGTTTAAAGTATACAAATTGCCCTCTTGTTTCTTCGTCATTCCCATGACAAGTACAAAGTATACTACCTGTTTTAAAATGCTTACATTTATCTGGAAAATCATAACATCGGCACATGAAAACCACAGCTGACAATAAAACAGATGCACAATTCTAGATAGACAATGGGAAATTGAGTTCTAAAGAAATTTGCTGAAAGGAAAAAAAAACTTTATACTGAGAACTTCAACGTTTAATAAAAGCTTCACAACAGAGAAAATAAATACATTTTGACTTGAGTGTGCACTTACATATATGTACAGACAGAAAACAGACCTAAAGAAAATGGTAGAAAGAAGTTACATTAGAACACGTTTATGTTAGATTGATATGAAAAACAATGTAGAGTCAATGCAAAAGTACATGAAACTGAAAGCTAATGACATCAAAATCTGTCTCAAACATGTAGAAGCCCCTTTCTGTGTAAATGTGTAGAAAATCAAATTCTGTATGTATTACCCAGTCACAGTTTTTCTGTCTGTCTCCATATCTCTCCCTACATCATTTCTTCTTTCATCTTACTCACAACTGGCCTGCTTCAGTAGTCTGCCTACTGTGTATTGTCATATATGTTTAGGGAACAGCTTATTATATTAGCTCCTTTCTTGTTTGTTTGATCAAATATCCAACCAAAGGCAATGTAAGGGAGCCTTTACATTGTTTAATTTGGTCTTGCACCCTATTTAAATGGATGATGCCATCTACATTCTGGGTGAGTTCTAAATTCATTAAAGTGCCATTGGTTCAGAGTCAAAAAGGAATGAAAACCTTCGCAAGCTATGCAAAAGCTTTCAGTCCTTGTTTATTACTGGTTACACATATATGCATTTATATTTTCTTCTGTCATGAGTCTCTATTTCAATTCTTGACCTACAATCTCTGAGTATGAATTTTATTCATTTTTTAACAGAAATAGTATAGTCAACAAATAATTCTCAGTAAGAATAGTTATAGCAATAACAGCCATTAATGCTTCTTGAGAATTTTGTCAGAATTTTTTCTGCTTTAGTGATTTAATTCTCAAAATGATCCTAGGAAAAATCTGCTGTCTTTACAGTACAACTATGTATGTGTGATGGTTTGAATGAGACACGCACCATAGGCTCAGACATTTAACCTTTGGTTTCCCATTGCTAAAGCTGCTTGGGGAGGTTTATGAAGTGTGGCTCTGCTTCAAGAAGTACATCACTGGAGGAAGACTGTATGTGTTTCTAGTCTCCCTTCACTTCTTGTTCACTCTCTCTGCTTCGGAATTATGAGGGAGTATGTATGCTTTCAGCTTTCTGCCATTGCCCCTCCTTACTGACAAGGACATTTATCTTTATGGAAACATAAGCCAAATAAACTCATTCTTCTCATTATTTGCTTTTAGCCATGATGTTTTATCACAGCAACAGGAAACCAAGTAATATATAATTATATTACACTGTCCCTTAAGCATTATTAGAAACCAGAACTGTGCTGTGATTGACTAAATGACGAGTGTCAGGGAAATCACCAATAAGGTAGGTATAAAAATGCCCCAAGAAACAAGTAATGATTTATAACAGGAATAGAAAGGAAAAGATGAATGAGAAAGTGGCTGCCCAACGTGAGGCTAACTGAATCCACAAGAAGCCTGAGAAAGCTTGGGAAAGAGTAAAGCATGTTTGTTTTCTTGGTAGCAACAATTTTTCGGGTCTACTCTGCTTGCTAGAGACAAGCAAGCACTCTCATCTAAAAGAGGCTTCCTGACTCAGCTTCAGCTGCAGAACCCTGCAGCTCATTAAGAGGTCCTGCCACAAAACACTTAAACGGTGTTGGTGAAAAGCTGAACGCACGCTTTTCGGATTTCAGCCGTAGCAGAAAAAAAGCTGTGCTGTTTAAAAATGCTGGCTTTCTGGGCCATCCTGCCAGGGCAAGCTCTGACTGTTTGAGGCAGGAGGGCCGGCTACAGAGAGAGGACTTGAGTGTTGTCTTTTGTAGCTCGCTGGCTGGCAGGGACCTTGAAACGCCATAGAGTTGTGGCAGTAAATGTGGCTACAACCGGTACCTCAGCCAAGAGGCTGGAAAGCTAAGGAATGGACTGGATCTAGCTGGCAAAGCCACGGCTTTAATCCTACTCATATTGCTCAGTAATTTAAAGGCTCGTGTGGTCAGAAAAAGAGAGATATATAGTAAAGAGAGATTCAAAGACAAAGAAAATGTTTAAATAATTTACAGTGTGTTAAAAATATATGCAAGCTAAAAGTTCTTAAAAGTAAAAATAAGAAAAAGAGAAGTTGTGTGTGGTAGTACACGCCTTTAATCCCAGTGCCTGCGAGGCAGAGACAGAAGGATCTCTGAGAGTTCAAGGAGAGCCTGGT
>NW_026068143.1:3159974-3174020 GCF_014885135.2 Alexandromys fortis | reverse complement strand
TGGGGTGCTTACAAACATTACTAGAAATGGGCTAGTCCAGGTGCGAGAATTAGCCTGTAAGGGCTAGAGTTCATGGGCCAAGCAGTTAAATGAATACAGTTTGTGTGTTGTTATTTCGGGCATGAGCTAGCCAAGCGGCTGGGGTGTTGGGGACGCAGCCCCGCCGCTCTTATTTCAACAAGAAAGAATTAAGGAAAAATTAACAGTATGTGGTAACTAACTAGCTATGGGAAAAGAAAGTCAAACCGTATCAAGGCGTTAATTTGGTTATTCCAACAAAGTTGGCATTAATGACAGTTTAATGAGAGCCTAAAGAAATGACTCAGTAGTTAGAAAAACTTACTGTTTTTCCAGAAGACACAAGTTGCCTTCTAAGCACTCAGAACAAGTGGCTCACAGGTATCTATAATTCTGTTTCCAGAGTATCTGTTGCCTCTGTCCTACACTCAGTGCCTACACACATAAACAGGAACAGACACATATATACAATAAAAATAAAGTAACTTGAAAAGTTGAATTTGGTATTGATGATGTATTGTTCAATGTTTGCTCTTTTGTTATGCGGGTTGTGCAGAGATAAGTGTGCTTCTCCTCTCCTGTGATCTATGTACCAGTAAGCTAATCAAAGACGAAAAAAGATAGCACAGGCAGATAGAGTACAGTCTATGATGTCTCAAAAATAATTTTCTATGTAAAAATAGTCTGCCTAGTTTTGCAATCTTCAGTTTCCAAATTTGAAAATTCAGGAAAATTCCTGTGAATTTTTTCTAAGTTGTAGACATATAGAATGAAGTATTCTAGATGCAAATGTGAGCATGTTAAAATATTTGCTATTATTCTAATTTTTTAAAAATTATCATTGAAGTGACTTTGGTTGGTCATTTTCTTCTGTTAATATTGCACATTTTTATTAACAATGACACTATTAGCATCTGTTTATTAAGATTCTCAATCTTGAAATAATGTTCCAGTTACTCATATTGGTCATACAGTACTACCTAGCATTAACTTTTGCCCACATTTAACATGTCTTTTATTGGCAATGTTTATCATTTTAACTAAAGTTTTATATATATATATATTACACTTAATTATAATACGTTAATACTTTAAACACTTTCACAGATTTCTCTAATTCCTCTAAATTTTCCCCTCTAAAGTGATACCTTTATTTCTAGGGAATAATATGACTTCTTTCATATATGGAGTTTTTGTCATTGCAGTAGTACCTATTAAAGTTTTTAAATAAAATTGGATTTAATAGTTATATGAATAGATTCTTTGGAAGACAAAATCACTGAGGAGGCCTAGGCTGGGCAGTGGTGGCGCACGCCTTTAATCCCAGCACTCGGGAGGCAGAGGCAGGAGGATCTCTGGGAGTTCGAGGCCAGCCTGGTCTACAAGAGCTAGTTCTGGGACAGGCACCAAAGCTACAGAGAAACCCTGCCTAGGAAAACCAAAAAAAAAAATGTGGTCTATTATTCACTGGGTAGACTGAAATTATCATTCTCCATTTATCCATTTTTCAATCATAATAGACATTTACTATTTAACATGTTATAACTTAAAGTGCATCCTTGAAAAAGAACCAAGATACTACAGAGAAAGTGAAGTCATTCTGGGATATTTCTAACCAACCATTACTATGTCTAGAACATGACAATAGGATTGTTTTAGTCTTAAGTGTGAACTTTACAATCAGACCAGTATATGTTGATAGACAAAAGCTGAACTGTCATCAGAGGGTTTTGCTGTGTAAAGGAATAGCATGGATAGTCAAGCTTGGAAATAACAGGAAGCACTGAGCTATATCCCCAGCCACTTATAGTATTATTAAAAGGCTTGTGTCTCATAAAGGCACTTGAGCTTGAGTGCTCCTAAGTGATATAATATAGTAAATAAAGCAGAAACACATGTTTGGTTTGTTGTTGTGGTCCCTCACAGCATTTTACTTGACTGGCATCTTTTGTTTTATAATTCATTCCTTGAAGTGCTTTGGGATGCTGACCAGGGTGTTGTATTATGAAGCGGATTTATTTTTGCTGCAAGTTACTTGTCTATCAAATTACATCAAGCGACTCTCATTTCTTCAGCTGATCTGAAACTATATTTTAAAAAAAGGACATTGACAGGTTTAGTGGGAGCACTACAAGTGGGTTATTTCCCCAAAGAGGTAGGCACAGTTTCATTTATATCATTTGAATTGTATACACTGCATAACTATAAAGCTGATGAGTATGGATTTAATACCAAAATACTACAGGAATGCACAGGAAAAAAAAAGAGGGAGCAGTGCTGCACCTTGGACTGGAGAGGGGGGGAGGGGGAATGGGAAGAGGAGAGGGAAGTGGGAGGAGGGAAGGAGGTGGAAATTTTCAATAAAAAATAAATAAAAATGAAGCAGCAGTGCTAAATATCATGTATGAACAAGAAGAATATCATGAAACCTTTAGGGTTATTCATATCACCTTTTATTAATGCCTATCATATGTGAATATACTTGAAACTTTAGTCCCTTGAAAATAATAGAATTTGTTGCAATTATTAAATGGATATTAAGAAATAGTCATTATTAAGAGGCACTATCTCCTAAATTTACAAAATGTTTATTTGTATTTTCCTATAGTAAAGGGAATGAATTTGGTCATATTCAAGGATGGAGTTTTATTAGGTTGACAGAACTGCCAGTCTAAGTGAGATTCAGAAGCAATTACTGACAAAATTCTGTCTGGAATTGCAGGAAGGAAGCAGATACATTTGAGGTTCTCTATTAAATGAATACTTTTATCTTCTAATACACAATAAGTTCTTCAAGGGCAGGAACTCTCCGAGTCATTGTTTTACTCCCTGCACTAAATCCAGTACCTGGACAAAATAATCAATACGAGAATTTCTCATATATGTAGAAAATGGGAAATGTTTGCACGTTAGCTGTCATGAGAGATGAGAGGCATGGTTAATCTGTGAATTGAAGCTTTAAAAAATAAAGTGTTGAGAAAACTGACTTTACATCAGAAAAATAATGATGTACTGATAGAGAATATTTCCCCAAAGATAGTGATATGTGGAAATTATGCATTGAGAAATATCCACTAGTCTTTAGTATAGAGCAGAACACAATAACAGTGTTTGCCCCCAAAGACACTGTAAACTCGGAGGAATCTCACTGAGAAGTTGGATAAGAATTTCAAAATATTCTTGTCAAAAAATGTAATGGAGGCCACAAATGACTACTAAAATTGCTGTGGAGCTTTGCTATTCTATTAGGGAATTAAAGACATAAAGAAAAAATAAGAGGGTAAAGTTTTGATATTTTTAAATTTAATGAAAAGTAATCAATTACAGAATTACTCGACAGCCATCGACCTCCTGTGACTATTCAATTTTCATGTGGTTTTACTTTACTTTGTTTTATTACAAAAGGTGACTGAAATAAACAAAATAAACAATTCTGTCATAAGCATGGATTAATATGAGAAGTTAATGAAATCAACAGTAATGAGAATGACTCATGGTGACTTTTTTTACTTGATCAAAAAATATTAAATTGGTTTTGTTGTCGTTGTTGTTTCTTATGGGACAGGATTTCTCTGTGAAGCCTTGACAGTCTTGGAACTATCTATTATAGATGAGGATGGCTTCAAACTCACATAGATCCCTCACCTTTGCTTCCCAAGTGCTGAGATTAAAGGTGTGCACCACCACTCCCTGGCTTTTAAACTTAATTTTTTTTCAGATAACATTAAGCTCGTCTACAAGTAAGAGCTAGCATTCATATGTGCAAAAAAAAAAAATGAAAACAAAAGAACACCAGGCATTACACATTAAAATGCTGAAAATACTGATAAAGAAACATGTGAATATTTCACAATGAATATGCAAACTCAGGAAATGATGTAATATTAATATAAACTTGGACCTACAAATTTCTTTCTAAATTAATTGCTTTGATATTACATAGGAAGGGAAAAGCTTTTTATCAACCTCCCTTTCACCTGGCTAAGCTCTCTTGAACAGGGTTAATAAGCTCTTTAGAGGCTTTAAAACAATTAAAGCAAAACGAGGTTATAGTTCTATTTCTAAGTCTCTTTTTGCTTCCATATATTTATGCAAAAGAAATAAGAAAAAAATCATTGTTCTGTCAGTAATATAATATAATCTGTTCTGTTCATTAAAGATTTATATGAACGAAGCTATTGAAACATCTCTCTTACTAGATTATAGCTTGAGAATGGTTTTAATTGAAAAATATGGGTAATTTTGAAGTCAGAAAAACAAAAGTACTGATTACTAAGAGAACTAATTATTGCCTTCTTTTCTCAGAAGACATGCTAGTTTAATAGATACACACAGTATGGGTCTCCATCCCCAGTGCACGACAAGTGGGAATTTCCACAGCTCTGAGACTTGAGAACAGCTGAGCTGCAGACATACTTGGAAGCATTTAAAAGCTCCAGCTGGGGATTCTGACTGCCAGAGCTTTCAAAGATCTGTGCTTTTCTTCCAGTAAAGGTACAGCACATAATTACAATGGATGTACCAAATTCAATTCTGTAGGAGGTAAGTTAGAGGACAAGTCAGTGGGAAGCTATGCAGCCAATCCACCCTTTAAAGAAGATTATTGATCATAGAAGGTATAGGAGGTAGCATGTCTCACTTGCTGGGAGGTCTGCCTCCACATGGAGGGAATATCTTCAGCTTGATATTGTTTGTTTGTTTCTGCTTAATTCCCTCCTATGCTCTTTTTTTTCTCCCAGTAGATTGCAAGTGATTATAAGTAAACCCAAGATTCTGACAGTTTACAAAAGTGAAAAAGTTAAAGCTCACCAACCAAGGGACTGACTCAGACAAGCCTTATTTTCTCTCCTTAAAAAATCTTAACCAGACACACTTCATTGTTTCTTTTTGGTGATAATATTTTAATTAATAGAGAAGGAGTAATCAAATGTATAATACACATCTTGTCCTAGCTGATAAGACGTGATTGTTATCTAGAGAGTTAGGTATTTATGAAAATTCTACAGTGTAATGGGCCACTACTGAACACTGAAATAAAAGCAACAATAAAATTCTCATTGTTTAAGAGAGAAAGACAAGAAAATATTCCACACACAATGAATCTGTCAATGTTAGAAACTGCCATATGGAGAGTAAGACAAGAATGGCAAACAAATTCAACAAGGATTTGATAGATACATAACTTGAATAACATTAATATAGTTCATCTACTTATATAATTTATAATCTAAGAGTACATGTTCAACAAATAAACTCAAAAATAGTAAAATTATTACTTTCTAGAGAGGAAATTTTAAAGAAGACTCTGAGAGTTTAAAAGATAGGCCTATTTTGTGTTTAGTTTGTTTTTCAAGACAATGTTTCTTTGTGTAACAACCCTGGATGTCCTGGAACTCGCTCTGTAGACCAGGCTAGCCTCGAATTTACAGACATCCACTCACCTCTCCTTACCAAGTGCTGGGATTAAAGGCACGTGCCATCATGCCTAGCTTGATCAAACGACTTTTGATAGTTAGGCAAATTTTGGGGTATAGAAGTGGATCCGTTTCACCTGGACCAAAGGTCGAAGAATTCAAGACTCTTTCTTATTCCATGCTAATGAAGTCTGTTGCATTCCCACCCCCCCTTTTGGAGTGAAGTATACAAGCATGTGAAAATAAAGGAGGCACATTCACTGAATGTCCCTTTTGATGCTGCTCTGTGTTTTTTGTCTCTTATATCTCTGTTCCATTTGCTTAATCCTTATGCTCCTACCCTAGAACGAATGGGTTTCATCAAAGCTGATTTTCAACAGGAATCAGGGGTGATAGCACATGCAGTGATTCTGAAAAGAGAATGAATTCAAGCACATAAAAAATGAAGTTTAATATGGCTGATGTACAAGAAGCAAGAGTTCAGTTCACTCACAAGTTTAATGCCTAAAACTAAGAAAGATTGGCAGGTGCTAGGCCAAAATGTGCTTGATAGGTTAAGATCAGTCTAAAATATATTTCAGTGGGCAAATATTTGCTGTGTAAACACAAGATCTAAGTTCAGTCCCATGGAAAGTCACAGAGACACATATCTGTAAAGGCAGCACCGAGGAGAGCAGATAAGGACAAACCCTACTGTCAGACTGGCCAACCAGCCTATCTAAAGCAATGAACTCGAAGTCCATAGCGACCCTGTCTCAAAAACAAAGGCAGAAAATGACATAAAAAATAACCTAATGTTGAATCCAGTTTCCACACATGCAGACATAGAAAAGAACATAGAAAATAAGGAAGAAAGCAAGAATGGAAGGAATACAAATACTGTACCATTAGTGTTGTAAGAGGCCACTTGTTTGGTCCCTGCTGTTCAGCCCCGAAATAACCACACAGAAACTGTATTAATAAAATCACTGCTTGGTTTATTAGCTCTAGCTTCTTATTGGCTAACTTTTACATCTTAATTTAACCCATTTCTATTAATCTGTATATTGATACATGGCTCTCGCTTACTG
Organism: Alexandromys fortis; assembly: GCF_014885135.2. NCBI lineage: Eukaryota > Metazoa > Chordata > Mammalia > Rodentia > Cricetidae > Alexandromys > Alexandromys fortis. Next base: position 3,167,518 of record NW_026068143.1, on the reverse strand, counting down.
GCAAGGTTTGGGTTCATTTAGACGTTCTCTATAGCAGCTACATGGCATCTCCCGACTCTGCCTTCTTTCTCCCATCATTCAGCCTTGCTTTCTCTGCCTAGCTCTACTCTAACTTTTCACAGGCCAAGGCAGATTCTCTATTCATTAACCAAAGGTATTCACAGCATACAAAGAGGAATCCCACATCACACTAGTGTTTTAGGAAGTAACTAATAAGCAATACAAATACAATCTACATAGAGGCATTAAAATGAGACTGATTTTGAGAAGAGCTAAAGTTTAAGTAGGAAGCAGTTAAGTGTATGGTGACAATTACAGCAAATAATTACGCTTCTCCAGACTATGGCAATGGCAGTACAGATGGAGTGTAGATCTGAAGCATATTTGAGTTTTGAATAGGAAATAATAACTTTTATTGATCAACTTCAATGCACAATGTAAGGCAAACTTCTAATTGTTAGTGATTGAAGAGTGAATAACATGTAAGGCCACAGAGCAAGTGGCAACTTCTGAAGAAACTGATGAGAGGTAACAGAAAGAGAGTAATTAACAGAATCCTCAGGTCAGTGATACATTATAATTTAACCATCTATCCACCCATTTTAGGCAGCAAGTGAGATTTATTTTCTTGACGAGAAGGCCATAGTAGACTGAAAAATTGAAACAGAAAGAGAAACACCACAATTGTAGTAAGCAAGAAATAAGGCTGTCTGGAATTAGATGGGATAGTAATGCCCAAAGCAGAGATAGGGAACATGTGCCTAGACTAGAGTGCCAATCTCATCATATTCTCCTCCAACTTTCTTCAGTAAATCACAGTGCCTAAAAGCACTGACTGTGAATTCTAACTGAATTCTACTATTTACTATCCAACCCTGGAACAGTTACTGGAGTTTGGTTTGCCTCAGTTCCACAGCAGTAGTACGGAGATAATAACAGTATCAAACTTTACCTTACAAATCATAAGAGAGCAAGAATACTTTGACTGGTTTGACCTTGTGTAGACATTACCTAAGTAACCACAGTGCTATGAGTTGATAAGGCACTGGTAAATTGCCCACACCTTTCAGGCTAACTCCACAGCCCTGTGCATATAGACTGAACAAAATGAACTCAGGCATTATTGATAACAATAGGGAAGACATGAAGTTGGGAAGGAGATGAGGGTTAGCACTTTGTCAGGAGCCATTTCCCTCCTAGAAATCATTACAGGAACCATCACCCTGGGGAGTCTGCAGAGGACCCCACACCCATAATTATGTTAAGAATCCTTCTATTGACAGAACCTACCTCACACCCAATTAGCTGTTATCTGTTAGCGGAACCCTCCTCACATTCCAGCTATCCAGGGAACTAGGTGTGTCAACTCAAGCCTTCATGGCCAAAGAATCATCACCTGACCTCCTGGCCTACAGGACCTGGACCACGCTGCAAGATCCTGTGCCCTGCCCCCCAAGCCCTCATCCAGGGGCTATATGAGCAGCAACCAGGACTCTAATAAACGGAGGCTGTGACAAACTTAGCATGGCCTCCTCCTTCTTTCCTAGCCCATTCTCTTCCAGATAGTCCCCCTCCGTGACCCTGGAGTAACTGACTGCCAGGTGGGTTACGACCCCTAGACTCAGTGACCTGCCAAGGCAATTGACAGCACTTGGAGGAATTTGATGGAGGAAACAGTGGACAGAAGTGACTAAAATATATTATATAAAAGTATGAAGTTTTCCAAGGAACAAATTGAAAATATTACTTAAAATATGGCCCATTTAAAAGTGTTAGCATAAAACACTTTAGTAAGCTTTTGCTATCAGTAACATTGTAATAGTACTATTAATAATAAAAATAGGCCATCTCCTTTCCTGACACTTCAAAAAGAATGCATAAAGAGGGGGAGGGGGAACAGAGCTCTATTCTGCAATACATGCCTGGCATGTGGGAGATCCTGGGCTCAGGCCTCAAAGCAACAAAACAACAAATAGAACAATGTTGAGTAACTACAGTCTTGGTTACTAAACAGATGCAGACAGGAGACTAGCTTAAAACCATAAGTTAGAAACTAGCTTGGGTGATAGAAAAAAAACAAAGCAACTTTAAAGGTAGAAGAGCCTCTGGAGGTCCTGAAGTTTGTTATGCCATTGGCAAGAAAGAGTTTGTGGTAGTTTGAAAAGAAGGGATATATGACCCACATTGGAGCACCGGACTGAAATCTCAAGGTCCAAATCAGGAGCAGAAGGAGAGAGAGCACGAGCAAGGAACTCAGGACCGCGAGGGGTGCACCCACACACTGAGACAATGGGGATGTTCTACCGGGAACTCACCAAGGCCAGCTGGCCCGAGTCTGAAAAAGCCTACGATAAAACCAGACTCTCTGAACACAGCGGACAATGAGGACTACTGAGAACTCAAGAACAATGGCAATGGGTTTTTGATCCTACTGCACCTATTGGTTTTGTGGGAGCCTAGGCAGTTTGGATGCTCACCTTACTAGACCTGGATGGAGGTGGGTGGNAAGAGACAGAAATCTTTAATAAATAAATAAAAAATAAATAGCCTTTCTTTTCTGACTCAAAAAAAAAAAAAGAAGAAGGGATATACAGACAAAAGAAGAAATGGTAAGGAATGAAAGACATAAGGAGAATGGAGAGCTTGAATTTTAATTTGTGAAGTCAGGGAAGCACTGAAGGGTTTTGATACCGAAGTTATAAATATAAATTTTAATATGAATATAGTAAATAACATTGGCACTGGGTGAAGAAAGGTGAGGACAGGAGCGTTCCCAAGATGGGGGTTCTCTCATTAGTGAGAAGGATTGTACTTTCCAAAAGTCTATTTCTATTAGGCTGCTGATATAAATTTAAGGGTTAAATAGTAAGATAGTACATTCTCACAAGATTAATTTAATTTGATAATGTTTTAGTTCATATTTTACTTTTCTATATTTATAAAATGTCTGGCTCACATTTTTGTCTAAAAGATTGCTTATAACTCAACAAACATTCACTGCCAATTTTACACTAGAGAGTGTATTTAACTTTAAAAGACTAAGGTTATTTATTATTATTATTATTATTATTATTATTAAGAGTATTATTACATAACGAACAATATATAATCTTTAAAAAGTGTGTGTCTAAACTTTATTTAATAAGTCTCAATTGATAATCTTAGGCAGTTTACATAGTATAAACTACTTAGTAATGTCCTAGATTCTTTCTGACCCCATCCCAGCAGAGATAGAGCAAAATAGAGTGAGAGTAAACATGGAAACATGGAGAATTCATGTACATACAGTCTTAAATATTTATGTTTATGTGTATAAACAAGAACTCTCTTCCATTTTCTATTTTTGCCTTTAGTTCAGAAGGTATATTGCTTTTTATGTTCCACCCCCCCCCCCGCAAATTTCATTTCCTCAGTGAGGTACCAAGGATATTCCTCTTGAAGGACTTGCTTGGAAAACTAATACATCTTCTTAGATAAACTGCACTGAGGAAAAAAAAAATGGTTTCTGAGAAACTTCGTTGTTTACCTACTGTAAAGCTCATAACCATCATGATGCAGCTGAAATCTCAGATGGTGGATAGCCCTGCTTCAATTATAAGATGGATCTGAGCTGCTCAGGTTTCAAGTGTGAACTTGGGGCTGCACATTTTATTATTTAGCACTCTGCTAAAATGCCACTAGTTAATAAATAATACAGAGCCAGTTCAGTTGACGAACAGATCTGATGTAAAAAGAAGAGAAATATGTTCCCCAGGTCCATTATATGTTCTATCTGATCTCAAATTTGCTTGTCTAGTTTTCTTTTCAAGGATTTGACAAATCTTTCTATATCAATGTAGGTAACAGCATGCCCTAAAATCAAAGAATTTTAAATATGGACTAATGTTTATTATATATACTAAAAAGAACATACTCCTATCTAATAGAGTTTCAGATTAAAAAGATTTTAAAACTGAAGCAAGAAATCTGATGAACTCTAGCATGTAAGAATTTGAAACACTATGGAATATTTTCGATAAAACAGGTCAAATAATAATTTAAAAAAATATTCATCAATTGGATTTATAAATGGAAAAAAATCAGGAAGCCTGAGTAAACTAGACATTCATATAGCAAATAAACACAGTCCTGAACACTGAGTTTTTTTCTTAAAAAAAAAAAAAACTACCTTTTAGGGGTTGGGATTTTAGCTGTGTGGTAGAGCACTTGCCTAAGAAGCATAAAGCTGTGGGTTCAGTCTCTAGCTCTAGAAAAAAAAGTAGGATTTATTCAAAGAAAGTAATTTCAATATCCTTTATACTTTCTTTCTGGATAATTACTTGAAGAACAGGCTTCTGGTATTGTAAGATATATGACAATAGTCTTCATACTTAATCATTTATTGTCATTTAAAATGATGTGGATGAAGAAAAATGATAAAACTACATGAGGTACTTTTGTAAGTTATATGTCCTGATGTAAATAACACAGTGCAAGCTCTCAATCAATTATTGACACTCTAGAATATTATAAAATACTTGTGATTTTTCTGATACAATATATACAGTAAAAATAGTTACTAGTTTTTTTTTAAATTTCCCTAGATATTATTTTATTTCAGCCTAAGTTTTCAAGGGGGTTATTCTAACATTCAGATCTGAACTGAAAAATTATTCAATGTATTACATACTATTTTGCATGTATTAATATCATAAATTATCATTACTTTTGAAGAGACTATCTCATGATGCTTTGATGTTTTTTGTGAACTTAAGATGTAACATACTTACTTTTCAATACCACAATGCTATAGGTAAAGATTTTTTCTAAGTCAATATTATATTTAATTATGTAGCTATAAAGTAAAAGAAATCAACTGACATGTTTCTTCTACTTGTGAGAAGTATATTCTTAGGCTTTTGTGATCAATACATACCACAACGCCAAACTGCTCAGGCTCACAGAGATCATCATATTCATTCTTAAGCTCTGCTAGTTCTCGGAGTACATTCTGCTCAGGAAGATGTTTAACAAGATTCTAAGAAAAAAAAAGCATAAAAAGTTAGTGGTTAGTGATTCATCAGTAAGTTTTTAAACATGCATAGATAACTCAACCAAGCATATTTTAAAAAACAAACTTTTAATGAAGAATAACACCTGGTTTTGCAGGGTAAAGCCAGGCAGGAAACCCGAACAGAGATATATTGTGAGAGTTGTCAGGGAGACACCATGTAGCTGCTGAAGGAGACAGATGCTGGATCCTTACCAGTAAGCCACACTCTTGTGCCGATACATAGATTAATAGAAATGGGTTAATTCAAAATGTAAGAGCTAGCTAGAAATAAGCCTGAATCATTGGCTGAACAGTGTAGTAATTAATATAACTTCTGTGTGATTATTCAGGTCTGAGCAGTCAGGAAAGGAATGAGCTGTCTCCGGTTACAGAGAACAAAAAATTTATCTTTTGCTGTATTGTACACACAACAGGTTCCATACCTGTGTTAATACAACTATATATGTTGCCTTTAAATGTTTGTGTTTTCAGAAACACAAACAGCTACCAATAAAGACAAGTAGCCCAGGTGATCCAGCATCTCAGAATGCCTCTGTTGTCATTTCCCAAAAATTCTGTATCAAGACCAACTTCGTAGCTGCTAGCTAAAATGGTCCAGCATCATAGACTATCCAGCCAAAACTTCAGATGAGCTCTACATTTTCTCATCACACAGAAAGAGTAGACAAAAAATAATTCAACTAGCTCTCCCAGGACTGAGGAGGCCCAAAGAGGCCACAGAACAGAATTTGGGACTTGGTTTTTAGTTAGAGATTATTGTGTTTCTAACTCAAACAAAGGTCCCACCTACTTGTAAACCAGAGTTCTACTCTCTCAAGGTTCTTGTTAACAGGTGTGCCTAGCTGCCACACCTTGTGCTCAAGAAATAGGGAAGTAGTTGGTTCCTACCTAAAACAAAAGTCTAAGGATCCAACTAAGTTCCAGTTCCCTTTATAAAAGTAATTTGGAATTCCACCCAGGAAGTGCCTACAGCACTTAGGTCAAGGGCTGAAGTGAGGACTGTGCCTGGTGACTTTCAATTTGTATGTTAATATATTCCTTTTGTTCTACTCCTACCTTTTGAAATCAGGGGTATATTAAGCTGTTGGAAACTAAACCAGAATGAATTTTCAGTACTCACTGAAATTCCCTCCCGATACAATCCAATGTTTCTGCGTTTTATTGTTTCTGTTCACATCTTTGTATTTCTTACTGTATTTCTAAATTCACACCTCCATTCTGGAAGAAAGGTAATTTTGTCGAGGCTGGCCCCCAACCCAAGACTTGACCATTGTCCCAATTTTCTCAGAATTAACTGTAGATGCTGAAACCCCCAGACAACAGGAAGCAGTATAGAGAACATGACGCCCATAGTTCAAAGAAGTAGGATAAATGGGTTACAGTCATTCAATTGACTATGTATGTTAAGCATCACTTAGGAGGGCTAATTACAAGTTGTTGTTGGTCATGGTTTAGGAATAAGGCCTAGCAAAGAAGATTAGACAAGGATCTCATTCTCAAAAGAAAAAAAGAGGGATATTGAAATGATAGGATAGGATAAAAGGATAGATTTTTGAATCTACTTGTAAACTGAAAAAGCAACTACTAGTCTTAAATGTTTTACATTGGTATGTATTATTTTTGTATACTGATAAAAATTTAAGGATATTTTCTTATACTGATTATGTACTTCTATTGCTGTTTAAGGTATTGTACCTATGTACCCAATTTAACAATGTAATGTAAATTTCTAAGTTTTTTTTTTTCAAGACAGGGTTTTTCCAAGAAGCTTTGGGGCCTGTCCTGGGACTTGCCTCTGCCCCCTGAGTGTTGGGATTAAATGTGTGCCCAATCACCATCTTGCTAATTTCTAGTTCTTGAATGCTATTATTTTAAACTATTTAAAGTAATTAAAAATGCAAGTTAGTAGTCATCTATAACAATCAAACTTGTAATTGTGTAGGTTTGTTTCTATTTGAGATGAATAAAGGTCTGAAAGTCGACGTGATGACTGAAGTAATGGAAATGTGTTTATCATTAAATGATTATATACTAACAAGTCATTAGTTTGGCAAAATTATAAGTTTTCTTATTTATTTTCTCTTTTTAATGTCATTTACGTTTTCATGATTTAAAAAAAACAAACAAACATGTAGAGGCTTGGTATGGTAGCTTAATACTGGTAATCACAGGACCAGGGAGGCTGAGTCAAGAGTGTAGAGTATTGTGAGTAACCCATGTCACAAAGAAATACATCACCTCACTTGCACTGAAAAACAAAACAAAACTAGAAAAAAATCAAGTAAGTCAGTGTAACACAGAAACCAAGGAAATCACATTTACAATATTGTAACAGAAGAGAGATTTTATTTCCCATATTTATCTTTTTTCTCTTCCCCTTCATTTCTGCCTCTCTATTAAAACTCTTAAAATACAACAATGGTATCCACTGTATTAAGGCTCGAGTTTTTTTTTTTTTTTTTTTTTTTTTTTTTTTTGTTTTTTTTGTTTG
>NW_026068143.1:3153575-3159296 GCF_014885135.2 Alexandromys fortis | reverse complement strand
TTTGGTTTTTCGAGACAGGGTTTCTCTGTGCTTTGGAGCCTTTCCTGGAACTATCTCTGTAGACCAGGCTGGTCTCGAACTCACAGAGATCCACCTGCCTCTGCCTCCCGAGTGCTGGGATTAAAGGCGTGCGCCACTATCGCCCGGCTTAAAATTAGTAATTTTTAAAATGTGTCTATTGGTGTTTTTCTTTGTTTTGTTTTCTGTTGTTTTCTTCCTCCCAAGATAGGCTTTCTCCAGGTAGCTCAAGGTGTCCTGGAACTCACTATGTAGGCCAGGCTGCCCTTGAATTCACAATCATATCCCTTCACCGTCCCCTCCCAAGAGCTGCAACTAAATGCACATGCTACCATCATCACGTTATTGGTGTTTTGTTTTGTTTAAGTATATCGATAAGAAAAACAAAGGTTCACTTTGGTAACATGAATACTTTTTATCACATTGCAACAAAATTAAATAGATTAAAAACATTATTAGAATTATGAGATAATTTATTTCAATATATTTTAAACTCTCCATTTCAATTATACATTTTAACTGTGAAAATAATGATGAACAAAATCAAGCCTAAAATAGAATTTCTGAAAGTTAAAACTGATGCTATTTTAGTTCCCTTTTAGCTATACTTTCTTAACTCATCTTCTGAAAGCACGCACCTCCGAGATGATAGAAATTTCTTTCTCTGAAAAAGTATGTGAAATACCTGAAGCATTCCATGGGTTTGGGAAATATTCTGACTTAGGGTATCATTTGATAAGTATAACATTCATATAACTAGTAATGTTTTGGACGTTCTACCTGTGACTAATGATCACAACAACAAGCCTTAAATGCAATAGATTCTGACAAATTACTGGGTGATAGGTAAATGACCTATGAGTTGTAAGGCATGACTCACTCTATTTCTTTCTTTCCTGCTGCTGTTTAATAGCATGTTTTTTTCTCCCTCAACTATTTCAAAATTTGTGTTTGAAAGATCAATTCTGGGTGAGTATGAAAATTTCATTCCAGCAAATGTCAGTGAGTTGAAGTTTACTAAGAAAACAACAAAATAGACAGAAGTAAGTATGCCACCAAATGAGATTTTCCCCTCATCTTTTATGCATCAAAAATTCACTTTCTGATAACTGTCAGTGTTATTTAAAGAAATTCTCCTAACAGACCACAGGCTTCTAACTACTTTTTACATTTATGCAATTACTCTATAATGCTTCCAAAACTTTATTTCTTTTAAATGTTAATTGCACATGTAAAGGTTACTTAAGTAAAGGTATTGAACCATACAGTCCTTTCTTTCTTGACAAAACATAACCTTTCTTTTCTTGTCTTATATCTCATTAAGTCATTTTAGTAATAGAGAACTGAGTTAAGTTCACTCTGATTAAGTCTATCATTTACCACATAACTAGAATAGTGCTAATATTTCTTTTAAAAAATGTATTTTTGTACCATTTTCTATCCAAATACAGATGGATAAATGAAAGGATACTGAAATGGTTTTAAATTTTATTGGCAAATACACACATTTATTAAAGAAGACAATGATTTTTTTTTCTTAAACACTTGTTTAACTCTCTTCAATTTTAACACAATTTTCTCTACTTAGTTGAATAGAAAATTTAATCCCTTAATTATTATATGTTATTAGGGCATGTTTTTTAAAACTTAATCATATAGCTTAAATAGTTGTGCATACATGTGTGTAAATGTGCTGGATAGTTTTATGTCAACTTGACACAATCTAAAATCATCTGGAAAGAAGGAACCTCAATTAAGATATAAGAAGCCCATATGATATAAATAGGAAATATTGGCACACCATTTCAGGAAACAATCTCCTACAATTCAGCAATTCTGAAGATACACATAGTTCACAAACAGTCTATTCTGAAACCCTAGTATACTAATAGTCTATAGTGTGTAAAAACAAATTGTTGGAAGGCCTAAACACAGACAAAAGGGTCCTACCAAAAAGTTTGAGTCAGTAAGTTTTAGTTAATAGTAGAAATTATGTACATACAACATGTGTGAGATGATACAAGATGAAATCATCAGATCTAGAGAAGTTTTTCAAGATTTAGACAAACAGAATATATACAAATATTTAAGGAAATAGTACTATACTATCAGTGTTTATAATAATAATAATAATAAAAACAGAATAGTAATAAAACTAAAAAATGAACAACTTAAATGTTCACTGACTAAAATAAGTACATGTATGTGGTAGAAAATAATACTACATGGGGATAAATGGAAAACCTCAAAATGGACAAATATGTTTAATATATTTGTTGTACTTTACCTTTTATGGAACAATTGAAAAGGGGAAAAAAAGCTAATCAGTTACTATAGATGCACATTGATATGTGGCAAAATCATAAAGACAACATAGGATGATGAGTGTCAGTTCCAGGGAAGAAGGATAATAACATGCTTCATAAGAATTGGCAATGTGGACATTGTTATATGCTATATCCTGAAACATATACATATAGTGTAATAGTAAAGAAGTATCCTGAATGAACATTTTGTGAATTTTAACACAAATTTTGGTCTTTAAGGTTTTCTGAAAACTTTGTCATCATTTATATTGTTGCCTTAAAACTTCATGATAGAATTCAGTTTACTATCATCAAGATCCAAAGTAATATAGATTACTGTAGATGAGCCATTCAGCAACATTTTTCTACTGACCACCACTATTTAGATAATACCCTTCACATTTGCAAGGACTATACTCACTTTTCAGTTTGTTTTCCCTCGAAACAACAATCACAAATGCATATACCAAACTACTTCAAGTCTAATCTTGTGATGGTAGTTGATCCAGAAAATAACTGTCAACTTTTTGCGTACTAAGGAAATATTTTGCACATATTCACATGGAAAAATCAATGACATTTAAAAGAATAAGAAATAATCACATGATTTTGAACAGGTCATATTGGTGGCCATTCAGTTACGTGATGAATAAAGGGGAGCTAGTCATGAAAAAGTGTTGCAAAAAAAGTCCAATTTTTCTATTGCTTGAAATATTTCCACCTCAAAGCAATATTCAAATTATCTATGAAAACGATGCATAAAAATAATATTTGGCTAGGAGCACTGATTTTCTAACAGATAGAAAAACAATATTAGTCTTTTCTGCAATCTTAAAAATAGGATTGACTTTTCAACTAGCAATATTTGCTCATATTTATAAATATTTATATAGCTAACTCTTCCAACACTCTACCAATAAATGCAAAACAATAATGATAGATGGAATGTACAGGTGATTTGAAATATATGCCAATGCCAATTCCACATAAAAAGACTGTTACATATACAACAGAGTATACAAATATATTTTTTTAACCATGACTAGTTTTATATTGGTTAAGTAGTTTCTTTGTCATTCCCATGAAAGTCTGTCCTCTTCACAACTGACACAGTACCACTTGTGAGAATGCCTTGGCATAATATCAGAGAAGAGAAATCATGTTTGGACTCTAAGGAAGAGGTCTGGCATAGTTTCCCCAAATCCTATTTGAAAAAAATACTTAAATCTTCTCTGTAACTGTGACTGCTTCTGTCCAAAGAGGATGAGCAATTAATATTGCATGTATAGTGTTTATTATCATACTATATACTACTTCAAATGCTTTTCATTAGTTTAGCAATCAAATAATTACTGCTTGTCAAACTGTAATTTCTCATCAGCAACAGAGAATCCCTTCATCTAAAGTAGTTATGCTTTTATTTAAACTTTATAGCTATCACATTTAATGGCTGTACCCATTGATTTTAGTTTTGCAAACAAAAGTGTGTCACTAGGCCAATGAAGACCACGAGTAACCACTCCAAAATAGGATTCCAAACTACTAGCCAACTGTGCACATGACAACAAACCTCTCCTATGATACATAGGAACATTCAGAGAAATCAACACCTGTTATAACTAATAGTCACTTTTTAACTGGACAAGATCTATCATCACTGAAGAAACAAAGCACTATGTATACATATAAATGATGCTTTTTTTTTTTTTTTTTTGCTTAACTAGTGTGGGTACACCAACCCTAAATCTGAGCAGTACCATTCTCTGAGCCTGCTTCTAGACAAAAAGAGAAAGTTAAATGAGCAGATGCATGCATCCCGTTCTGATTATTGAATATGAACACACTGTGACCAGATGCCTAAGGCTTTTTTATTGTAATGTCTTCAAATCATCATGGACTTTCTCAAAATATTCCTCAAAATACTAGCCTGATGGTGATGGGTCTTGTACCTTATCTGTTGCCTTCATTGGTTAACTAATAAAGAAAACTTTAATTTTTTTTAAATTAAATTAAAGAAAATTACGTAGGTGGAGTAAACAGAACAGAATGCTGGGAGAAAGAAGCCGAGTAAGTCAGTCTCCATGATTCTCCCACCCAACACAGCCTGGTAAGCCACCTCGTGAGCAACACAGATTATTAGAAATGGGTTAGATCAATATTTAAGAGCTAGCCAATAGGAGGCTGGAAATAATGAGCCAGGCAGTGTTTAAAAGAATACAGTTTCCATGTAATTATTTTGGGGCATATGCTAGCCATGTGGGTGGCTAGGTGGCGGAACGCAGCCCGCTGCTCATATTACAACACTAGCCAAAATAAAAATCTTTCTTCCTTAAGTAGCTTTGATCTGCTGTTTGTGTGTGTGTTGTATGTGGTAATGAGACAACTAACAAATACACTGCCTATGTGTCTATCAACATAATACTGTTTGATATCTTAATATTCCCATAGATTATTAAATAAACAAAATTTGGTGATTTATCATTTTAGAGATCTCTGAGGAAAAATATTAGATATAGACAGTTAAGTCTAGCATGGAATTCTCATCTCTCTAGCATGATCTAGTAGAAAAGGTCGATCTAACAGGTTCAGGATATCTAATTCTGGGATATAAAATGATATTATCAGAATTACTATAAAAGAAGTGCACAGAACTATTACTCTCGTTGAATCTAAAGAAACTAAAAAGAATAAACAAAACAAATAAGGATATTAAGTAAAGTCCAATTGTCAGCAATCTTAAAAAGGATCATTTAAAAAAAAAAACATTCTGGATAGTTAATAATGACATAGATGAAACAAGCAGATAAAAAGAAACACAACCAGAGGCCTTCTGCAATTATAGCTTCCAGGTTAATGATTTTATGGGATTTCTTATTGTGTGAATGAGTGGGGCTCTGATTCTTGTACCTTCTACCTTCTCTTGTGCTCTTTTCTTTCTGGTTCTTTTTTGTCCAACTTCAATGTGATACTTTTTATTATATCTTAATAAAACTGAATGACTAAATGAATGCATGAAAATTTAGCCACCAGATTAAAGGTTAACAACTTAATTGGTTAATTGGTTTAGCCACCAGATTAAAGGCTAACAACTTAATTGGTTAATTGGTTTAGCCACCAGAATAATGTATCAACCACTGCAAGGCAAACCTCATGCTCAAGAGTAGTTGGTCGAAACCCAGTGCCATTGCCCTTGTCTTCTCATCAGCCCTGGGTTTCAATCCTACTGCATGAACTGGCTTTGTGGGAGCCTAGCCTGTTTGGATGCTCACCTTCTTGGACCTGGATGAAGGCAGAGGACTTTGGACTTCCCACAGGGCAGGGAACCCTGACTGCTCTTTGGACTGGAGAGGGAGGGGGAGGGGGTGGGGGAAGAGGAGAGGAGTGGGGAGAGGGGGAG
>NW_026068143.1:3151620-3153369 GCF_014885135.2 Alexandromys fortis | reverse complement strand
TGTTGTATTGGTTTTTTGATTGTTTGTTTGTTTGTTTTTGAGAAAGAACTTAAAGTTGTCTTAGTAGGGGGAGAAAATCAGGAAAGACTTTGAGGAGGGAAAGGAAAATTACCAAATATATTTAAATTAAAAAAAACTCTTTAGAAAGTTCAGCCAGGGGGCTGGAGAGATGGCTCAGAGGTTAAGAGCATTGTCTGCTCTTCCAAAGGTCCTGAGTTCAATTCCCAGCAACCACATGGTGGCTCACAACCATCTGTAACGGGGTCTGGTGCCCTCTTCTGTCCTGCAGGCATATACACAGACAGAATATTGTATACATAATAAATAAATATATAAAAAAAACGAAAGTTCAGGCAGTAGGCAAGCCTGTAATACATTCAATTAGTAATTAATATGGGAGAGCCCAGCAAATTGTGGGTTGGGCTATTCCTGGGCTGGTGGTCCTAGGTTCTATACAAAAGCAGGCTGAGAAAGGAAGCTATTAAGTAGTACCCTCCATGGCTTCTGCATCATCTCCTCTGGTTTTCTGCCCAGTCTGCAGTCATGAACAGTGATATGGGACTCTAAAGAAAACAAACCCTTTCCTTCCCAACTCCCTTTTGGTTATATTTCATTAGAGCAAGAGAAACCCTAAGATAGTACTCAGGGAAGAGAAATAAACATATTTGCTTTTCCTTTGAGCAAGTTATTTTCAATTATACTATGTTATATGCACTGTAGAAAACATAAAGTGAATACTAAAATATTTGCTCTTATCTTTCTCATGCAACAAAATGGTTATATTTCCTCAGAGGAATCTGTCACTACAAATCCTTCATATACGGTAAAGTAAACAATGGTTATGTTAATAACAGAACAATACTTTCAATTTACTAAAATGCTAGTTATTAATACAGAAATAAATTTCAATGTTTCTTTTATTGTATTTAGTAATTATAGGTATTTACTCTTTGTTAGCTAGCTACATATTTATTATAGAGCACAAAGAATGCTAAGTATCAATTAGTTCACATACCATGTGTTGAATAAGATGTTATAAAATATAATTAAAGGTCAACTCTGCTTTCCAATGAGAGACACTGTACAAGTGTTTAGATGAAAAAACTTTAGTAGATACATATTATTCCTTTCCAACAGTAAAAGCAAGTCAGTCAGTCACTTACCTACATACCACAGTAGGGAGAAAGATGCGTAAACAATGGTGTTTTAATTGGGATAAAGGAAGGTTGGACAGGGGAGCAGGGAAGCACATATCTTAATTAAGGGAGCCATCTTAGGGTTGGCAAGAGACTTGGACCTAGAGGGGCTCCCAGGTGCCCAGGGCGATGTCCCCAGTTAGTTCCTGGGGCAGCTGAGGACAGGGAACCTGAAATGACCCTATCCTATAGCAATACTGATGAATATCTTGCATATCACCATAGAACCGTCATCTGGTGATGGATGGAGATAGAGACAGAGACCCACACTGGAGCACCGGACTGAGCTCCCAATGTCCCAATGAGGAGCAGAAGGAAGGAGAACATGAGCAAAGAAGTCAGGACCACGTGGGGTGCACCCACCCACGGAGACAGTGGGGCTGATCTATTGTGAGCTCACCAAGGCCAGCTGGACTGGGACTGAAAAAGCATGGGATAAAACCAGACTCTCTGATCATGGAGAACAATGAGGGCTGCTGAGAAGCCAAGGACAATGGCACTGGGTTTTGATCCTACTTCATGTTCTGGCTTTGTGGGAGCCTAGCCAGTTTGG